>NW_019417006.1:151299-151906 GCF_000390285.2 Anoplophora glabripennis | reverse complement strand
ATTGAAAAGAGAAACAATATCAGAAAAAAATATGTACTCTTTGTTCAAGCCGATAAATGTAACCGTTTACCAGGAAATCGCTATTAATGTGTTATTAAACATCAAATTTTTGATCATTCTTTCTGTAATTATGTACAGGGTGTCCCGAAATTAATGCAACAAAACTTGGTCATAGATTCTTAAGACAAATTTAGGGGACCCGTATTTTTTATTTTTGCTAATAAAACGATAAAAAACTAAAAATATCGTTTTTTATTAAGATCTGTATAGGATTTATATGTTGTTTAACTTATGTGTTATGACAGCAGAAATGGTTCTACAGTTCAGAGTATAATTTGTGCGAATGTATATAGACATGTATAATTTTATGTTCTGTGTGATTTTTGTTAAAATTGTTTTAATTGGTTTAGGATTTATATATTGTACCTTTTTTTATAATAATATCTGTTTATTACTGTTATATCTGTTATAACTGTTTTACAGTTCAAATTTAAACTGAAAATTGACATACCACATTTGTACGAATGTATGTAAACAGTGGTCAAATAAATGTCTGTCTATCTATCTATCTATCTATCTATCTATCTATCTATCTATCTATCTATCT
>NW_019417006.1:69553-148198 GCF_000390285.2 Anoplophora glabripennis | reverse complement strand
ATGTAAAAAAAATAATATAATTTTTTTTTCAAACCGTCAGATTAAGAAAACCCCTCCAAATAATCGTCAGATTATGGATCAGCACGACCAGGGCATCAAGCTGAACCGTCTATATGAAAACCTGACGCGCTCGAGTATTTCAAAATGCCGATTTTTTTTGCATTTACAAAAAGCTGCTACGAGTTTGCGTCACATCCGAATCGTCAGTCTTTTGAATGGGAGCTTCGTTCGAGTTCACTTAACATCCCCTCTGAATATCTGAAGCACTAGAGTAAATTTTTTTCCCCATTTTTAACTTTTCCGTACGGCCGCCCCCACCATTCAAATCGGCAGATTAACATATCTCCATCATCGGAGACACGTAGAGCATATACACTATCAATATCTGACGTGCCCGAGTATTTCCATGTGACAGTTTTTTTTTACATTTTTGAAAGCCTGTAGGCGCTTCCCCCACCGGTGACAGGGTATACATCATATAACCTTTTTTTCTTTCTACCATCTAATCTTCAAAATCCAACAGGTCCCCACGACGCTCGAGTAAATCCCTGTTTAGCATCGTGGGCTCCCCTACTAAAAGTATTTAAAAGAAACTACTCTAATAAAACTCAATTTTAAATTCCAACGATTTTAATTATCTACCTCGCGTGCGGCATAGCCTGCCTCGTTATGGAAACAATAATCTTTATAAATACCTACTCAGATATTTGGAATAAATAAAAAATTAAATAATAGTTCAATCAATAAAAATTCAAAATAAAGCAAGTACTTTTTTAAAGGCAAGCTTGGTATAGTTTTATAATTTAATTTTGGCTTGAACTAGGTATATCAATGTTATTTAGAGAACTAAATAAAGGACGATGTTCTGGCACAACTTCACTATTTTAGCAATAACATGAAAACGAAGGAAGATATCGACCTCTGGTTGTATTTTTTTTCCCTAATAAATGGTCTTTCGAACCATGAAAAAAAATCTATATCATTGCATTTAATTTTTTTAAAAAACGGAGACAATTACAAAAATTTTCTGATTAGCGTCATCTATCGTTGCGCAGGAAAATAATATTTTTATTCACATATCATAAAATCAAATTTTATTAATCGTTCTTTAAAATGAGCCGTCGTTTCTTGAAATCGATTAAGGCATTTAGAAGTTATGACAATTTCAAAATTTCAAAATGGCGTCCTTTATACTGCCGTCGCTGTGGTAATAAAAAAAAAGTTCAAACAAAACTTATGAAGGGTATAACAGTGTATCTAAAAAGTGTATTTTCAACTTAGGTTATATAAGCGAAATTCCGAAAAAACGACAATTTTCTGTAACACTATAGCAATTACGCCCCCTAGCGGTGAAGTTACAAACTTGAAAATATTTTAAATCGATTTCTTTTGGCCGTATTTGTTGATAGATTTTTTACCCCATAATCGTAACAGATCTAGTTTCCTATATACAGCCGCTCGATACCTTTAACGGATCACTCTATATGTATATACACCGTGAATTTTAAATGTGTATATTTTAGCTACAAATATAATTCACCATGTCAATGAAAATTATTTTTATAAATTATATGTACATAACTTGAATAATTTAGTGGAAAAGCTTGAGTAATATTTGAGGAATACTGTATATCATTTTAGATTATTAAAAGCTTTCATAGTTTTATTGATAATAATGACAAAAAAATAGATAAATGTATGTAATGTGAAAAAAGGTATCTTGATTTTATATGAAGTCATATTAACTTACATTTTAAAGCAGCACTTGCAGCACCACAAAAACAAATAACTGACTGAAGTAGAGTACAATAAAAACTATTGCATAATATCCCATTTTAGTAGAACTCGCTTCTCTGGTAAACTTGTGTAATCACATTAAAGAAATTGCGTAAACTCGTTCTACTCTCTTATGATGAAACGTACCTTACAAGATAAAAGTATTTGAATAAAAACAAAATAATTACTGAAAATATTTCTAAATTTTCTAATACGTCGAAAAATAATGTCATAACTTGTGCTCTGGTGTTATTACATATTAAATCTTCTTTGGTGTAAATAATTTGACCGATTTAGATCTAATATAAAAAAAATTACATGAAATTCAATGAAACAAAAAAATTATTGAACTATTTAAGTTTTGATACAATGTATGTAATACGGTAATCACTTAAGGTAAAGGAGGGACTAAACGACACCTCCCCAGTAATAGACACATAGGCTGTATTGCATTAAATTTAAGAGGTGTAGGCGTGCTAGAGCGAAAACAAAATGAAATTTGTGTTATTTAGTGATTATTTAAGATAACTGTCATGTTTGTTCTATACACTGTGTTAAAGATTTTTTGAAAATAAATCTGAAACATTCGGCACTTTAGATACAACTGAAGAGTATCTGTCTTCTTAAGTTTGAGGTTAAGAACTGCAGGTAAGAAATCTTGATCATTTTTATTAAACTTGTAGTAATATATTATGTTTATTTGGTTGTAGCATATTTATAAAAACGTGTTTTATTAGAAAAACTACACTATTATCGATTTCAATCAATTTTATTGTATTTTAAGGGGGTGTCAATTACTACTACTTTTAACGTCCTATAAGTCCCACTTATTAACATGTACCTATGTCAATGACTGGGTCTATGCTTATAAGATTCATTTTATCTGAATGCCGTTAGTTATTTACAGGAGAAGCTTAACGAAAATGATCCTTTTTCAGTCATCTAATCTAGAATGCGAAGAATAGTAATTGACATATCATTTTAAATTAACCTAACCTGTTTGTGCCATGTCCATTACTGGTACCAGTGCATGTCAATTATTGGTTTTACCTATTTTATTACAAAAATTACAGAAAAAGTACCTTCTGTCGCTACTTTCTCCCAGTGGAAAGAATATTATAAGAAGAATGAAGAAAAGAAGAATGCTAAGTTATTAGAAGTTGAAGAAAGGAAAAGAATTCGAGCAGAGAAAAAAGCAACCGCATTACAGAACTCAAAAAAGAAACGAATAGAGAGAAAAAACAAAGTAGCTATTTCTTCTAAAGAATAGCCGGCCACACACACAGGTGCATTTGAACGCTCTTGGTTCGTTGCATATCGGGCGCGCGGGTCTAACTCGTACGTTAATGGGGAAAAATACCCACGCTCTAAGTACGACCGTCTTACGCGACATCCAAGATAGCAGGTCTACTCTTGTTATGTTTTTGCGTGTGTGGAGCGTTATTGTTTTGTTATTATGGCTGACACCAGATTTTGGAGTAAAGAGATTTTGACCCAGTTCATAGAAATATATAGGAAACATCCAGCGCTCTGGATGATAAAAAGCAAAGATTATACTAATAAAAATTTGAAAGACAAGGATCACCGTGAGTTAATCCGGTTGTATAAGCAAGTTGTAGCAAACCCTGATAAAAATTTTTGCAAAAAAAATCCGTCTATACGAAGCGAAAGTGTATGTTTCTCTTTCTCTTAGCCAGTTTTTTTCCATTTCCTTCTATTTCTTCCATAGTCTTAGTCTATGATTATAAAACACGTAACGGCCATTGCTACAATTATTTTTTTTTGTTAAACATTTTCCGCCACTGTCGAGCCACACCAAAATATCAAACACGTTTGAAATCCAGGCTCGCGCTAATTTTGATCAAGTATGTCAATATTTATACCCATAAACACACACTCTTGGTATGTACGTCAAAGACTCTCATCAAAGTATTGCCATTTAATATTTTCGTTAATGGACAACAGCGTTCTTGGCTCGCTACAGACTTGACTCGCATGCTTTGCATGGGCCATGTTAAAACCTTCTCCAAGACCCTATGTGTGTGGCCGGCTATTCTGTAACAGAGTGCGAATCTTCGTCATCAGATATTTCAGATGATTCTGAAGTATCTAAAGAAACAATTGCTGTTAACAGTTATGTAATTGTGTGTTACAATAATCTATATCTATACTATCCTGGACGAGTAATTGAGATCGATGAAGACGAGTTTTACGTTGATGTAATGAAAGCAAGTGGTTAAGGATGGAAATGGCCATCCCCAAAAGACATTATATGGTACAATGCCAATGACGTACTGCGAGTGATTAAAACTCCCCAAGAAATCAACAAAAGAGGAATATATAAAGTTCCAGAAATTAAAAGATATAAACAAATATAACAATATTTTAGTTACACATTTAAGTATATTTTTCTAAATAAAATAAATGTAGTATGTAACTATTTCACTGTCAATTATTATTCCACCTTAAGTCAAAGATTGGTTCATTCTCAAAACGAGTATGTCAATTACTGGGGGTTTTGGTAAATTTGAAATAAAAGTATTATTAAATAAATTATAAACTTAAGTATCCTAAATTATGTTAATTGGTTACTTAGATTGGTATATCTAGTATTCAGTAAAACGTTCAAATGTCCTAATATTTTATTCTGAATTAAAAGAAAGCTCTACTCAAATGAGATTATTCCTTAATGTGTCAATTACTGGGTCAGTTACCTTATGCAATATGAATCCCAGGCCCAGGCCATATGAATGGCCAGGCATCCGTGCTCTGATTAGGTTGGAGTAGGCTGATTGGTTGTAACTATTTGGGTCGTGCTACATGCACTGGCCAGGCATCCGTGCTCTGGTTAATAAACTGCAAGAAACTTGAGTCGGTGTTCTCACACTGGCTAGATGAATCCGCTGGTAGTGGCCTGATGTATGGTCCGATTGAGTTCCAGAAATTTTGGAGACGGAAAAACTACATCTTCGTTGATTACGGCCGTCTCTGAGGGATTGAAGGATGAGAATGATTTTGGTTAATACCGACCTTACGGTCATCTAGAAGTGTGAGTTTGAAGTCCCTAGGAAGTTTTTATTTTCGTGATTTTCTGGAAAGTGTGGCGAAAAATTTTGGTGTTTCTTGTACTCGTCGACGACCTCGGGAAGAGTGTTAGGCATACGTTGTCGTCCTCGTCCGAGAGGTCGAATAATTCTGGGTGGCAATAGTCTCATGCGGGTAGCTTGACAGTTAATTTTTCGAAACATTGGTGAAATTTTTCGAAACATTGATGAAATTTATTCTCTCCTCATGGTCGGATGAACACAGAAGGCCTAAGTAATATCACAAAATTTAAAGATAGACGAATCAACCATTAGTCAGTCTTTCCAACAGTTCTGTAAATTGTAATATCTATATAGAACTTCGAGAAATACAACCGTCGGGAGAACTGAAATATCTTTAAGGTTCAAGATTCAACCCAAAAAAGCGTTGACCGAATGGGCTTAAGTACGAAGTCAAGGGAATTAAAGCCGAAAATTATTTTTCTTAATTCCCTGGATAGGTAAATTTACATGTTGACATGAAAAAAAAAAAAAAAAATTAATTACGATACCACTTTCATTAATAAAACCAATAGTTGCAAAGTTACAAAGAAAAATGTATTATGTACCACTTGTACCTTCTTATAAACTTTCCTTCATATTTTCATGAGTGGAATATAATCTAAGAGTCGTCTTAAAATCTTTATCTTAAGACGAATCTTAATTTTTAATCGCTCTTTAATCGTAACAATAGTAGTGCGGCGATATCATTTTAACCTTGTATTTTATGGCATAAAAAAGTAGCAAGACCAAACACTGACTGCAAATAAAAAACCTGATTGACATAGTTTTTATTAGTTAAACAACCAAAACAATTTTATTTATTCGGTTACTAAGCCACCACATTAAAAAATGAAAATAGTCACGCTAGAAATATAAATCTGAAGTATGTGTACCTATTAGTATACATAGCAAGGTTGCTCAGAATTTTGTAATTTTCTACGTAATAAAAAGAAACAGGTGTACAAATGTATTTATGAAATCAGAAAAAATAAGTTTCTTATATACCCAGAACTTTTATTAATGTACACATGAAATGATCTATAATGGTTTTACTACTTCCCTAATTGTTTAGAGGTTTTAGAGTTTTTTAAAAAAAATCTACAATTCGACTATTCTTTCTTAATAATATAGGAGCTTAAAGAGAAAATCCAATTTTCATAATAACAATAAACTACGCATAAAATTTTGCGCAAATTTGCTGATTTAATTGTATATCTGTAAAAATAAAAAACAACAACATAAAATGCAAACATAAATCAGATATTATTAACGTTAGAAAGGGTAATGACAACTGTAATTTTGTTGCAAAATGAAGAGAAAGATTAAACAAAGATTTACTTTAGGTCCTGGTATGAAAACAATATCATGAATATTTTAAAATGTTTCATATCTTGATATCTCTAAAAGACTTCTTATAAATAAATTCTATTTAATAAAATTTAGCATAATTGATTTAAAAATTACGCCTTACTTAAAGGAATATGCACAATTTCAAAATAGCCAACTGCTCAGAAAAAAATAGCAAAAATATCTGTATAAACCTTGATCCAAAAATACACCGTTTCCGACGAATAGAAATTTTTTGAGAAATGCTGCTATCTTTCAGAGAGATTGCTTCTCAAAATTTGATACCAACATTTATACATTTAGCACTTACAAAAGCGTACCTTGTGTGTTTTGTATTTCAATTAGCATTGCCGTAGCCAGCCAGCTCCTGTCTTAAAATATAACATCTACACCTATGATTTTTTTTAAATATCTATGTTTACTTTGTTAAAACAAACATTTATTGCAAACTTTAGTGCAACAAGGGGAATAAACAATATTTTAGGAAAGGTAGGAAAATTTTTAATTTGAAGGTAGTAAGTCCCTATTTATAGCTATTTTTTCATTAAAAAGTTCATTATGTCGAGGCATACTTTAATTACTGACGGATATTTCAATTGTTATCAACAAATAAATATCAGAAATCTAAGCGCAAAATTTGCAAATGTGATATGTTTTCCAAATTCAATAATATATATGTATATATATTTTTTTGATGGATGAGCAATTTAATTATCAATGCAAATAACTAAATATTACAAATAATGTAATAGAAGCCGATAAAGAAACTGCACCACAATCACATATTTATGTCTATCAAAATTTCATTACATTCTATATAATTGTTACATCGTAATAATTTATTGTCCCTTATTTCTTTTCTATTAGTTGGAGGCGCTTTGTATACTTTTGATTTAAGTATACTTTATCGGGATACTTCTAATATTTGCTTATTTATGGAAAGCTTATCTCACTTATAGAGAACACAAATGATTAAATACATTACGTTTAAAAATTAAAAATAAATATTTAAAAAATTACTTTTTTTCTGGCAAATTGGTCGAAACGTTTTATAATTATCAACGTTTCTTTTTATTTGTCTGTTTTCTTATTTCTTTAATTTCTGAATACACAACATTGTCATTTGGCTGTATTTTATTCATCGATGTGTATTTTTTGCATTTTATTTCTTTGTTTTATAAATCCATATTACTATTGTGATATGGAGTTATACATTCTATAATTGGATTTCCTTCCCATTGAATGGGAACATTTCTAATATTTAATTATGCCTCGGAGTATAGTTTGATTATGGCTATGTTTATTTCCAATAGGACAATTTCGCGAAAATGATGTTATATTATGACAGTATTCCAAGAAAACTCATGTTTCAGATAGTCGGACGGTTAAAACTGTCACTGGAAGATCGATCAACTTGGCTTTATCTCACAGAGGAAGAAAGGCACTGAGATCAGTAGATCTCGAAATTGATATTCTCAACGATGGTATGCCTATGAGGGGAAGATTACTGCACAGTCTGTCTTGAAAGACAACTGCTGTTCCTTACGATCCCGTAACAAATGAGCTAACGCAGCTAAAATTTGGTTTATAAAAATTCCATGAATTGATTTTGCGGTCAAGTATCTGTGTAATTATTGTATCAAACAGTCATTAATGTAGTCTATCTATTTCAGTGTATATATTCAGATAGTAGAAATTTCCTTAACCAGGCCTCGCTGAAAGGTATGACGCAGGAACCACACTAGGAAACTTATCCAAATGTAAAGCCACACTTCAACCAGAAGTTGGTCAGGTCCAATTTCTGTGAGGAGACCCTAACAGTATTGAAGTAAGAGCACTATTAATTATTACATATTTCTTCCATAGTAATATAAGTGCATCGACAATTTTTTGGAAAGAACAGATATTTTGTATCAACGCATAATGGATGCACTTTACTATCAAATTATAAGGGAAATGTTATCGAAAATTATAAATAATTTTCATGCTACGAATTATATTTTACGGAAATAACGTACGTACGTACGCGCATTATATTTTTCAATTCCTGAAATAATGAAATGAAGAAATACTGAGTAAACATTCTCTTATTATTTTTTATTATTAGATGTTTTTTTCTAGTGGACATTGTTTCAGTACCAATACCTTCGAAACCTCAGAAGATACAGCAGACCTAATCATTGAAGCGGATGGGGCGTTTAGTGTTCGGCGAAGATCTATGCAGGAAACACCTCTCTTTCAATTCAGTCAGAAATACATTGAGCACGGTTACATGGACCTATCTATTCCATCTGAAAGAGGAAGTCTGATGACGCTAAACCACCTTCACATATGGCCGAGGGGAGAGTTCATGATGATCGCCTTGCCGAATCAGGATTCGTTTTCGACTGTAACACTTTTCATGCCATTTCAGAGATTTAGTCAACTGAGCACCCGAGAAATGGTAGTAGGATTTTTTAAAGATACATTACCGGATTCTCTTAGTTTGATTGGAGAAAGAGAAATAGTTGAAACTTTTTTCAAGAAGAAACCTTCGATTTTGGTTTCCAGAAAATGCAAGCCTTATCACGTCGGATCTAGATTTTTTATTGTTGGAGATGCAGCTCATGCCATGGTTTTTTGTAAGATTAATCTCGTGAAAATATGTCAAGGACATGTCCCATTCATTCATTTTATTGTCAAAGCCATGACCCTCTGCACATATTTTATGGTGCAAAAAAAGGGTATTGTTATTAGGAATTTTTTAAGCAAAAAAGCACACTGTGTGTCTCACATACAAGGTGCGGCAAGATAACTTCCTTATTTGAAATGAGCGCTCTGAAGCTGATGGGAATCCCAGGCTGCTGTGCGTGGTTTCGTTCGNGAAATGATCATTTTTCTTGTTTCTAACATCACCTCTTTCACAAAGATGAACCACAACAGATGCACCTACTTCTGCATTTTTTCAATCAAATATGGGTGAGATAATATGTCTGCTATATATTATTGGTTTAATTCAATCTTTAGTCAGAGTAGTTGTTTCCCATTAACTAATAGTTTATCTTAATTTGAATTAGTGTATTTCTGGCATTATAACACTAACAGTTTCCTAAAAAGTAACGAGTTCCATTTGGGAAACACTTTCTTTCAACAAAATATTTTTAGCTATTACTCAGTTATATATAGTTTTTTTTATTCTTTTCAATTTTCAAATTTCTGGCTAGAGAATATTAAATAAAACATCCTGTATATTATCAAATTTCTTTCAGGTATGAATGCTGGCTTTGAAGACTGCTCTCTTTTGAATCAACTTCTTGAGGAAAATAACGAGAATTTCAAAGAAACTATAGTTACCAAACCAACCTATCACATACGTAGAGCGCTGGACAATGTTTTGTTTAAGATACTTTCAGACTACAATGGATCCCCCTATTCCATAAGTTTCTCTCATATCGATTACTTACCTAAAATGTTTAGAAAACAGAAAATCGCAGGACAACGTAAGTTAACAGTATTTGGTAAAAAAAATCATATTAGCTTTGTCAGCAGAGTAATCCAAAAAAGTTTCCAGTTAAACGCATGCTCATTCTAATATGAAATAATAGAACTAATTAATTTATTAAAAAGCTTATTTGGGTAGCTGTCACTAGATTGTTTCGAAAAGATAGAAATTCTATAAATATAAAAAACAGATTATTGAAGAACTGGGGAACTAGGGATAAGTAAATTAATACCACCATTTTCTTTTCCAGATTATCAACAAACTTTCTGTGTTCACCGGAATAATATTAATATGTAGGTATATTTTATTATGTTTATCTGAAAGTTTAGGACCTAGCTAATTCAATGTTTAAATCTGGAACGTATAGTAATCATCATTTATGATGCTACAATGTTGGTAAATTTATAATTACATTAGGCGAATCAGGCGAAATTGTTTTAAAACACCATCATAAATGATATGCTATATTAATTAGTCACACATTTAGGAAATCTGGAATTATACAGGGTGTCCCAGAATAACGTTACTACGTAAGACCACAGATTCGTGGACTCAAAATTGGCAGATTTAGGCTAATTCACCTATATCCGAAATCCCTTCGTTTGACCGCTAGATGGCCTAAAAGTTAGTGAAAATTGTCTGAATTTTGCAAATAACTCGAATACTTATTAATCGATTTTGATTATTTTTGGGGTGTGAACTTTTACTTCCGATCTACACATTTTGGTGTTACATAGTGTTTTTTAAAACTTACAACTCCCACAAAATTGATGTGTGGTGAAAATACCCATTCATAACTTCTTCCTCTTTCGAGCAATAATGACAACTATTTTTTATCTGATAGGCGATACCGTTTGGAAGATTTTGGAACTATTGTAAAATTTTGATTAAATGAATGGTTTAGGTACAAAAAATATTTTTTAAATGTCTACATTATCTTGCCACTCATATTACAATACTTAACAATGTGCTAGTAGACACTGATTTTGTAGATTGACTGTAATTTCAGTTTGATTAATTGATTTAAGTCATTGTACCTGACAATTCTTAATGACTATTTACTACGATAAGATATACCACATGTTACTTCATTTTTCGATATGGATACACACACACATACGACGAATTATTGACATCATGCCTAATTTTATTGAGATAATTAGTAAAAAACAATCAAATACAATAAAAAATACTGGAGATAAAAGTAACAAAGTTGATGTTATTAAATTTAGTACAACTTTAAAAACTGTTCAAAATAACCACCGTTATTTGACAACAAAAGTTAATTCAGTGAAGAAAGTTTTGCAGTACTTGAGGGCAATTTTTTTAAAACATTTATGGCAATTAGGATATGCCTGCACAACTATCCTTCAGTGTTAGATGTGGAAGCATACACTGTTGTTTTCACGGTGCTCAAAGATATAGTTGCAAGGTGTTAAGTCTGGTGAACGTACAGGCGAGTTAACAAGAGCATTATCCCTTTTACAGATCCATCGGCGTGAGAATCTTTAGTTCAGATAGATATTGCCAGATATTTACAGTGAAATGTGGTGGAGCTCCATCATGCATAAACCACATGTTAGCTATGAGTAATAACGGCACACATTCCAATAACTCGAGTAAAGTGTTTTGCAAAAATTCTAAATAAAATTCCCCATTCCGTCTATTGGGTAGAATAACGGGGACAATAATAATACTATAAATGCGTTGTATTTGATATTTTTTCCAATTATTATTTGAATAAAATTAGGCACATCGTAAATAACCTGTGTATCCATATCGAAAAATGAAGTAACATGTGGTATATCTCATCGTCGTAAACACTGATTAAGAATTGTACGGCACACAATGACTTAAAAATCAGACTAAAATTACAGTCAACCTACAAAATGACTGCCTACTAGCACTTTATTAAGTACTGTACACGATAATGTAGACATTTAAAAAAAAAATTTCAAAGAGTTTCAAATACTTCAAACAGTATCGCCTATCAGATAAAAAATTGTTGTCATTATTGCTCGAAAGAGGAAAAAATTATGAATGGATATTATCACCATACATCAATTTTGTAGAGGTTGTAGGTTTAAAAAAACACTCTGTATAACACCAAAATGTGTAGATGGAAAGCAAAAGTCCACACCCCAAAAATAATCAAAATCGATTAATAGGTATTCGAATTATTTACAAAATTCAAAAAATTTTCACCAACTTTGAGGCCATTTAGCGAGCGGCCAAACTAANGGTTTAAAAAAACACTCTGTATAACACCAAAATGTGTAGATGGAAAGCAAAAGTCCACACCCCAAAAATAATCAAAATCGATTAATAGGTATTCGAATTATTTACAAAATTCAAAAAATTTTCACCAACTTTGAGGCCATTTAGCGAGCGGCCAAACTAAGCGATTTCGGATATAGGTGAATTAGCCTAGATCTGCCTATTTTGAGTCCACGAATCTGTGGGTCTTCCGTTGTACACGTTATTCTGAGACACCCTGTATAGGTGAAATAATCCATCAAAGCATTTTCAAGTGTCCTGATAGTAATAATTGTATTGAAATTAAAACTTATATTCTGATCACAAGCCATCGTCATAAGATTCTTCCATGATTCATTGATTAATAAAATAAATAACTCATAATAATAATGTCTCAAGTTTTTATTATCTTTAAATTAACACAAAGAATAGTCTAATCTATAATCAGTTTCTTACTTTCTGGTTCATCCAAATATTTATGCTTATTTTCTTCAAATAAGTCAGTCAACTTCTCCATGAATATAGTATGATATTTATCAATATCTTCTTGGGTGGGCTTTTCAATTTTTGGAACCCCAATTGGTTTACCTACTAGAAAAAAACAACACAAACTTACTATCACTCCAGTTATAATTTCATATCAGTATTTATAACATAAAATATTACAGCCGATAAAAATATTTTACACGTGTCTGCACTGTAAAAAAGTTTCACTCAAATTTCATTCAATTTTACTCAACAATGTATCAATTTCTGTTGCATCAGAAATGAGTGAGTTTTACTCAAATCCGAGTTACTGCTAACTATCAGTTGAGTGACTTTTGGCTGTGTTCTGAGTATATAAAACCAACTTAGAGTTGACTTTTTCTCTATATTATTGAGTCATTTTTTACTCAGACTTGGTTTTTAATTAATTAAATATTGAGTGCAAAAATAAATACAAAGTAAATGATTAATTAGGACAGTGTTGAAATTAATTAGACGCTATACAGCGTGTTGTGCAAATGGTGAACTTGCATATTAGGGAGATATTGTAAAAATAATGTCTCAAATCTACATTTTTTTTATAGTATCTATTAACCCTTGAAGTTAAGACATGAAAATCGGTATTTTGTAATAACTTTTTTGCAATTTGTATAATTTTTTGGGTAAACGCCATGTTATTTGCTATTAGGTCTACTAATGTGTACAATTTACCTAATAAATGCTTCCATATTACTAATGTTTGGAGTGGTTTTGCACCACTTTATATTTTCTTGAAATTTTAATTTAAATATCATTGTCATAAACTACCAAACAGTCTTGGTGGTTTTCAACATGGTGAGTATGTATTTAGGTTTGTATTTTCGGATAAATGTTACTAAAGTTTATTATTAATAGAGCACCATATACAGGTTGTTACAAATTCGCTTCTCACTACAAGAATCTCGGAAACGGTAAGAGGTACGATGTAGCTTAAATGGAGGCAAAGTTGCGTAATCAGGGGACCAACATTATGTCTCTAAGAAGTCAAGGCTAACATGATTAGTTTTCGAAATATTTGAAAAAAAAAACGAAATTTTGGAAATCTGTTTTTGTTTCATTTCAGCCTTAATTTGAGGTGAAATAGAAAAAAGAAGAACACTTTCTCATGGCCACTTTTTGCCCTCTATCGAATGGCATAATCAATTTTTATATGTAACTTCTCGTCTCTCCAGGACCATCATCAACTTCATTTTTTTAAATATGACCGCAACACCCAATAAGTTGTTGAGTCAAAATTAAAACTTTATTACAATTTTAATTTTATTATGACAAATTAATTCTTAAAAATGCATATGAACAACCAAAACGCCAACTGAATATTATTCTTTAAAAGAATTCAGTAAATGTTCAAAAACATTTTCGTTTTGGCAAAGGTTGAAAATGAAGATCAGCGTAATATTAATTACGGAATTTATTATATCTGTAACCGCAATTGTGAAAGAGCATGTCAGATGTATTTGTGTGAATATCCTGAAAAAAATAGATCGAAATTTGTTTGAATTTTGACTTTTGAACTATGGACACGGGAATAAAACTCCAATAATTTTTTATTTTAATGCGTGGTGGTAATAGTTTAAATAACCACATGGATTTCACAGGGTTTGACGACACTTACAATGTACGATAATTCAATAAACAAAGAAATCTAAATAAAAAATTTAGATAAATTTGGAACGAATACACTGAAGATGAATATTTCGAGACAAAACGTCTAAATCTGGTTCGGGTTGAGGCAGTACAGTATTGGCAGCTATGAAGGCTTGCAAAAAATGTTATAAAATTTCCAGGGTCGTATTTAAAAAAATGAAGTTGATGATGGTCCTGGAAAGACAAAACGTTATATATAAAAACTGATTATGCCATTCGATAGAGGGCAGAAAGTGGCCTCGAGAAAGTGTTCTTCTTTTTTCAATATCACCTCAAATAAGGCCGAAATGAAACAAAAACGGATTTCCAAAATTTCGTTTTTTTTTCAAATATTTCGAAAACTAATCATGTTAGCCTTGATTTTTTAGAGGCATAATGTTGGTCCCCTGATTACGCAACTTTGCTCTCATTTAAGCTAGTTTGTATCTCTTACCGTTTTCGAGATCCCTGTAGTGAGAAGCGAATTTGTAACAGCCTGTATGTTTTTACTGCACTTCTTCTTTTAATACCCTTCCAACAATACAATATAGTCTACATAAAAATTAATTTTGTAGAGTATGACCATAGAACATGTAAATATAGGCCAAATTTTAGAAAATCTATTAAAAAGTTAACCAGGATTTGTTTGTCCCATTAAATTTCTATTTAGCCTCTACTCTGCAATCCTATCTAAAATGAGCCACCCTGTACACTGGATCTCATTTTTAATGTTACGCTAGGTATTTCTGTTATTACTAAATCGTAGAATCCAGTGGCGTACTTAACTTTTTAATAACTCACATGAAAACCATAGTTGATCATGACGTAATGAGTCACTATCAAATTAAACATCCACTAAATTTTACCAAAAAAGAAAATATAGATAAAATGTCAACGTTTCAGAAAAGCTTCAATAATTACCGGGATATCCTAGCAAGACATTGAGAACAGGATTAACTGTATGGTTGGTCATGAAACACCTTTTTATATAGTTTAGAAAAAAATATCCACCCAAATAAATCTGATCGAGAATGACGGATAACTTACCAACAGTCACGACTGGATGTCTACGGGGAATAAGTCCGAAGGAATACTGGAAAAATCCTCTCCCTATAGGTATAACAGGCGCTATGACAATCCACTTCCTCAACGCCTCTTGATACCTCCTCAAACGAGGTCCGTCCAGTTGGTCGAACAAATCATTCTCCCCAAAAGAAAAGACAGGCACCAGGTGAGCACCGTTACGCAGTGCTAGCTTAACAAAACCTTTGCGTCGTCTCAATACAATTCTATATATCTCTGGTTTGCAGTTGAGGGACTCCTTGGCACCTCCTACTACTATCCCCAAGACGTTCCCTCCACCAGGCTTCCCCAAAATATATTCAATGGATTCCGCAGAGGACGCTACCGCACCCAAACTTAACATCAATTCTCGACAAAACGGAAGCATAAATTGCTCAGACAAAGTTACAAAATATCTCTCATGATGAGGAAAGTACTCATCGAAACCACCATAGTTCGTATTTAATACACTAAAAATCCCACTAGGCATAACCCCGTGTGGAAAGCATCCAAACAAATATTTTTGTTAGGATCCAATATCACTCCATCTGATTTTACGCACTGCAATGGAAAATAGTCTTTGAAATACTTCCACCACTTCCAGGATCTAACCCAAGGACTGATCCTACCACCAGTTTCTGCAGCGTGCCTATCTATGAAGTATACCCATATCAAATATGGTAGCACCACCCACCTAAATCTTGTACAAAGAACCAGATATAGTGCTAAGAATGCACCTATTATACCCCCCAAGGCGAAGGTAACCAACCAAGCTGCTGCTGCTAAAGTTTGCAAGCGTCTTTCCAGTGGTACGTTTAAAGGAGCAAACTTAATACCAAGTAATTCCATCTGAAACAAAACACGTTTTGTTTTATTATTTTTTTCTTTTGAGAAATTATACACCACATAATGTAGACATTATACAACACCTAACAATCCCGGTTACTTTACAAATTAAAAAACGTATTAGAAATTGGTAGCAGCCATAGACAAATTACTAGCTATTTACTAGATATTGTTGGTGTAATCCAAAGTTAGTTGGGGCATGTAGCCCATAGGGTAGTTGTTTCCCCGCAATATCTACAGTTACAGTTCTTATCTGTGAGGTTAGATTTATTTTGAATGCCTAGATTTTTGGTATCGAAGAACATTGTTTGAGCACTTGATAGAATTTTTTAGAAAAACATATTTTGCATCCATTTAAATTAGCTTATTACATTTATAATAAAGTTAATAAGTGAACATTGCGAGGGTAACGAAATAAACTAACTTTTGTTTATTTATAATGCAATAGACTGTATGTTTTTATATTTTTATATTAATGGCATCTGTTTTACCTTTGTTCAACAACAATACAATATTTTAAATTTCTTGTCTGAAAGCTTTTATAAAAAAAAACAGTTACTGGTTAACAAATAAAATACGCAATATTTTTATCGCTTTGAATCGCGAAGAAAATTGGTGGTTACATCCTCTACTACCAGGTATGCAGTGGAACAGCACTTTTATTCTCTTCTTAATCTCTTGCCAAATTCCAAAAAGCGAACTGGATGCACTGATTAACGTCTTTTTTAACGAGTTTTTAAATATGCACAAACGATTACCAATACCGCTATTTACCAAAGTGTTCCTCATATAATTATTTCACAACTCAATGGACATAGAACAGGTGCGTGTAGAGAACACCAAAACAAGTTGATGTTTCATATGAATTTTTTCTTATGCCTACGGTTGCGGAGATATTGGCCTGAGAAAATGTCTTAAAAAAATTGAAAAAACTAGGTATTTCAGCAATGCATTAATACAGAACAACCAAATTTTGTAAATATATTTATTTTATTGACGTCTTTAGCCGGTAAAAACTTAAAGTGGCCGGCATCTCAAGAAGGGGTGGTTTAGGGATGGGTCACCCTTAAAATTTTATAAATTTTTTCAACCCTATCTTAATTTACAATTAAGGTCTACTAATTTAATTCAATTTTACAGTTTTTTTTATTCTTATCAATTTTCGAGGAACCGTCCGTTTTTGAGAAAATTGCAATTTTGTAACAGGGGTCAAAACCGATTAAATACTACTACACTACTACTGATTTAAGGCCCAGTTTTATATAACGCAAAATTTAACAAACAGTACTATTTCTATGAAACTGATTAAGTAATAGTAAAAAATTAACACTGCTCCCATCTTCTCTTACACATAAATTAACCCTTCGCCGAAAGTCGAAATCTACTCTATACTCTATAATTCAATGTCATTTTTTATAATGGTGCATTTATTATTGATGCGGTTCCATAAATCTTCCTCAGTTTTAAAGTCCCCTAAAGAAATAAGTCACATTTATTTAAATGGGGTGATCTCGGTGGCCAGTGTTGAGGGCAGTTATTTCCACGACCTATCCATCGATTTGGAAACTGTTGGTTTAAAAATTCCTGAACATCCATTCTTACTGAAATATAGAGGCGCACCATTGTGCATAAACCACATTTCACGGCGTAATTGTAAAGGCAAATCTTCCAGTAGTTCAGGAAGAGTATTTTGCAAGAAATCCAAATAAGTGGCGCCGTTTAAGCGGTTTGGTAAAATAACTGGACCAACCAAATATCGCCCAACAATACCTGCGCACACATTTATTCTAAACTGACTTTGGTAATGATGGGTTACTGTAGCATGTGGATTTTGATTTGAATATTCATGACTGCTGTGCATATTTATAATCCCTTTCCGTGTAAAGCCAGCTTCATCCGTGAAAAGAATGGTCCTGTGGAAACCAATGTTCTGATCTGAAATTACAAAAAATCATTCTTGGCTCGAGGTCTCGCGGTAATAGTTCTTGAACTTTTTGAAAATGATATGGACGCAGCAGATTACGTCGTACAATTCGATGGACCGTGGACTGTGGTATGTTAAATTGCCGGGATCTTCTTCTGGTACTGGTTTGGGAATCATTTTCAATATTGTCCAAAATATGCTCCTCATTTCGTGCATTCACTGCAAATTCGCGACCTCCAACATTTTTTCGGCGGCAAAAAGAACCTGTTTCCCTAACCTGTTTCTGTGTTCAACACTGGTAAATGTTTGACGATTTGGAATAATACGATTAGGAAATCTTCGGTATTCCTCTACACTTCTGCAGCAATTATCTTCGCAAAACCCCAATATTGATAGCATATTAATTTTCTCATTAAATGAAAATTTCTGCCATTTTTAGCAATAACTAGCGGCCCGTCCCGGCTTCGCACGGGTGGACATTTACTTTAAACATTTTGGGATATAAAAAATATAGTCTATGTTACTCAGGGATAATGTAGCATTCTAATGGTGAAAGAATTATCGAAATCCATCCATTAGTTTTTGAATTTATTCGTAACAAACATACATACATACAAAAATACAAATCTTTCCTCTTTATAATATTAGTATAGATTATCACGACAGTTAAATTTAATTTGTTAAACGGATAATAGTTATTATCGCATAGATTGTCTGACTCACTACGTTCGTCAGACAAACTTTCCATGCTTAGCACATTAAGTATCTTATTCTCCGAATATCATATACTATTTTTTCTTCAAACGTTATAAATTATAGGTAAAATCAATAAAATAACCACAAAAAAAAACGAATTTTAAAGATTGCAACTGAATCTTTAACTTATTTAACTGTATACAGGGTGAGCCATTAATAATGGTACACAGCTCAATGGCAGTTTGTTAACGTCAAAATATAGCGATTGAGCTAAACATGCCTTAATCAATTGTTGCTCCTTTTCGTTCTACAGGGTGTTAAAGTTGAAAAAATATTTTCGATTTTTTGCTATATTTTAAGTATGTATGGACCGATTATTTGAAAAATTTGTAATTTTACATTTTTTGAGGTGGCAAATACGAATATTCAAATAGTGTTGGGATCACGTCAAACTTTAATATTAATCTTATCAAAACTCCTCAAAAACCGTTTCGGGACCCCCGAGGAACTGACAGGGATAAATACCTTTGTCACCTCCGGGAGAACCTGGCAGCGGTACAAGATCAGGAACCCAGAAACAATGAAGAGATTGAGGTATTCGAGAATACTGTACAATCTGCCATAAAAAGCGCCTTTATAACATCCTGCCCCCTCAGATTAACTAGGCAAACCGGCGCAACCACGGGTTGGTGGAACCGGGAACTGAGCGAACTGAGGAAGAAGGCCAGGACATCGTTTAACAAGGCAAAAATGACAAGACAAGACTCAGACTGCGAAATATACAAAACCCACCTGAGACTTTTCAAAAAACTGGTCAGGAAAAGACAAAGGGATGCATGGAGAGCCTACTGCGAGGAGATTGAAGACTACTCGCAGGCTGCTAGGCTATGTAAGATCCTTGCAAAAGAGAAAGATCATGATATAGATCTATTAACCAGAGAGGATGGCGTGAGAACCGCCAATCTAAATGAAAGTCTGGAACTGCTGATGCGGACCCACTTCCCGGGATCCACATCAATGGAACGGGAAGATTGGCCAGACGAAATTGAAAACCCACCCGCAGTCTTGGATTGGCAGATTGCCAACCAAACTGTAACTAAAGACAAAATTAGATGGGCAATGCAGACCTTCTCACCCTTCAAATCACCAGGCACTGACGGTATATATCCAGCCCTCTTACAATGGGGCTTGGATGTTTTAATGCCGCACCTGGAGCGGATGTTTAGGCTGTGTTTTGCACACCTTTACATTCCAAAGATCTGGAGGGAGGTAAGGGTTGTATTCATTCCCAAAACAGGGAGGCTGGATTATACCTCCCCAAAGGCGTATCGACCCATCAGCCTGACCTCGTTTCTGTTGAAAACGATGGAAAAGCTGTGTGAACGATACATAAGGGATAGTGTGCTGATGGACAGACAGCCACACCCTAATCAACATGCATACACTCCAGGGCGATCTACCGATACTGCTCTCCATCAGGTGGTGGGCAGGATCGAGAAATCTTTGGACAACAAGGAGTCCACCCTAGGGGTATTCATTGACATAGAAGGGGCGTTTGACAAAACGTCCTTTCCCAAAATCAACTCGGCTCTCATGGAGAGAGGGGTTTCTTCCACCATCTGCAGATGGATATCGAATATGCTCACAAAAAGAGCTATACAAATCAGTGTGGGGGATGCCTCCGCGAGAGGAATTGTTGCAAAGGGCTGTCCGCAGGGAGGTGTTCTATCACCACTGCTGTGGAACTTAGTTCTAGACGGTCTCTTGTGCCACCTCAACTCGGAAGGCATCTATACCATCGCTTATGCAGATGACCTCACTATGCTGATTAGCGGTAAATTCGAAGGGATCCTTTGCCAAAGAATGCAAACAGCCCTGAGAATTATTGAAAAGTGGTGTGAGGACCATGCTCTGTCAGTGAACCCCAGGAAGACGGAAATGGTCCTCTTCACGAGGAAGAGAAAATTGGGGCCAACAAAGGCACCAACTCTCCTAAACACTACGCTAAGCTTTGCATCTGATGTGAAATACCTAGGGGTTACACTCGATGCAAAGCTAACATGGAATCTTCACTTTGAGAGAAGATTAAAAAAGGCGTACATATCCTATGAGCAGTGCCGCAGAACCGTTGGCAAAACCTGGGGCATGAAACCAAATGTGGTTATGTGGATATACACTGCCATAGTGAGACCAATGTTAGCCTATGGGGCTGTCGTCTGGTGGCCGAAATCCCAGCAGACGACAGCTAAACAAAAGCTCAGCCAAGTACAAAGGGTTGCCTGTCTGAGCATAACTGGAGCTATGCGTACAACACCTACCATAGCAATGGAGGTAATGCTGTGTCTGCCACCTCTGGATATTTATCTAAGAGAAATGGCTTTGACAACCATGCTTCGCCTCGAGAACGTTGGCTTAAAACCGGTTGTAGGATGTGGAGAAGTCAGAAGTCGCCTGTGGAATGAGGTCGTCAGGAAGACGCCCCTCCTGCAGGCAGACACTGACAGTATTTCTCCCCGGTTTGCATTTGACAAACCCTACACCGTACTCATTAAGAGACAGGAGGAGACCGCCCGTGGAGATGTAATTAGCATCTTCACAGACGGATCAAAAAGGAAGGAGGGTGCAGGATGTGGAATATACTCTAGATCCCTGCACATCCGATATCAGTGGGCAATGGATAGGCATGCTACCGTTGTACAAACGGAGTTAGCAGGCATAACCATAGCCGCGAAGGAAATTGCCCGCAGGCATACTACGGGCAAAACCATTAGAATCTACACGGATAGTAGACAAGCACTACTGACCTTGCGTAATCATAAGATAATGACTAGGACAGTATGGGAATGCCATGAAGCACTGGTTGTGGCCTCGGCCGCTAACAGCATATCTGTATGCTGGGTAAAGGGACACGAGCAGTGCTATGGCAATAAAGAAGCCGACAAGCTAGCCAGGAGCGCATCGGGCCTCAACATTTTTGGACCCGGCCCCTCCAGTGTGCTTCCGTTGTCGGCACTTGTTGGAATTATCAAGGAAGACACCCACAAAGAATTTATGAAACGGTGGGATGAAACAATCAGCTGTCACTTTGCTAAGGAGTTCTTAGTGTATCCTAGCAAAGACACAGCCAAAAAATACCTGGCTATGTCTAGGTCAAATCTTCGCCTGGTGACAGGTATTCAAACTGGACACTGTTGGCTAAGGAAACACCTTTACAATATGGGGAAGTGTGAAACACCTCTTTGTAGGGGCTGTGAACAGGAAGACGAGACGGTGTTGCATTTACTATGTGAATGCACTGCCGTCTCGTCAACAAGAGAGTCCATGTTGGGAGAACGCTGGCCTTCAATGGCCTATATTAGAGAGACCCCCCTGAGCAACGTCACCACCTTTTTCACTGTAATAGGCTGGTTGGCGGCTCAGGTGGATTGATCTCTCTAATGGAAGGATGTACAAGGGGCCCAATGGGGCCTAAGTGCTGTAGCTTTGCTACCCTCCCCACAATTCCAGACTCCAGACGTCTAGGAGCCGCTAGTTGTAGTGTCCTATCAATGTAAAAATATGTCTAACTTCTTATATTTAACAATTTTGAATTTTTTACTCGAAATTATTGAACTACGTTCAATTCTAAATAAAAAAGGTATACTCGTTACAAATCGACTCAACTGTTTTCGAGATACAGACGTTTTAAGTTTTTGAGATTCGACGGGAATTAAATTAGAAAATTATTTTTTCCAAATTAGTAGGCATTGACATAATAAATTAACAATTGTCACTTCAATACCATATTCTTTCTGCCAATTCTACTCAATTTGATTAGGAAGTAGTTTTTTTTTTGTCGTTATTTTTTAGAGAAGAGATTATCTTAATACAAATTTCCGTTGAATTGGACGCGATAGCGAAGTACCTTGGCCTGCACGTAGCCCTGTTTTAAATCCGCTAGATTTTTACTTTTAGGGATATCTTAAATCTTTAGTTTACAGAAACATTATTAATGGTCATGAACAACTGTGGACAAATATTCAAGAATCAGTTCATATCATCAAACAACATAGCACTTTATTTAACGTCAAACAAAATTTAAATAAAAGGCTAAGAAAGTGCATTGAACTTGCTGGTGGTTAATAATCTGTTAAGATATGCATAATAAAATTTTCAGTTGCTGTAATGTTTGTCAGGCTTGGTATCTTAAGACCTGCTAATTTTCTAATTTAATTCCCGCCGAATCTCAAACATTTAAAACGTCTGCATCTCGAAAACGGTTTAGTTTATCGATTTGTAACTAGTATACCATTTTTATTTAGAATTGAACGTAATTCAATAATTTGTAGTTAAAAAATTCAAAATTGTAAAATACAAAAAATTAGACAGATTTTTGCATTGATAGGACAGTATAACTAGCGCCCTCTAGACGTTACCCCAACACTGTTTGTATATTCGTATTTGCCTCCTCGAAAAACGTAAAACTACAAATTTTTAAAATAATCGGTAAATACATACTTAAAATATAGATAAAAATCGAATCTATTTTTTCAACTTTAACACCCTGTGGGTGTGGGTAATTGATTAAGGCATGTCTGGCTCAATCACTATATTTTGACGTTAACAATCTGCCAATAAGTTGTGTACCATTATTAATTACTCACTCTGTATATACATTTACTTATCGTTACCATAGATACGTAGTTGCATCTATCAAAACAAAAATTTGATGTAGCGTCGTATCGGTTGACAGTGACTAAGAAATATTGTTATGAGTACTGATATCGCAAGAGGTGGAGGATTCTTAAATTATGCAAATCTTGATAATTGTGCTTTTACTATAAATATTAATAATAAATAATAAATATAAAAAAAATAAATGTTCATTATTAAAATTGAATTCATAGTACTATAATGTGTTTATACTCCTAGGAGTATAAGTAGGTACTTACTTAGTAACGTCACATAAGTTTGAAGAAAAATACATTTATATAACGTCAGATTTGGCAACAATAAAATCCTAGCAATAGAACAATTGAAAAGCAGCAGTAGCATAGCTTACTCGCAATTATAAAACCACACCATTTTTGTTCGATTTTGACCCCTATCACAAAATTACAATTTTCTCAAAAAACGGATAGTTTCTCGAAAAATTGACATTTGATTGATTGATTGATTTTTCTGAGGCCAATATATCCGCAACTGTAGGTATGAGAAAAAAAATTCATATGAAACTTGTTTTGGTGTCCTCTACACGCACCTATTCTATGCCCATTGAGTTGTGAATCACCCTTTATATTCCGTATTTTCTGCCAGCACTGTAGATTTTAATTCCTTAAATAAATTTGCGTCATTGTATTCATGTATCAAGAGTATGTTTTGGTACAAAATTGAAGTTTGTATTTCTGAAAAACTATTAACAAATATTATTATCAAAATTAGTAAATTTTTATACCAACCATAAATTAAAAATGTAAATATTTATATAACACAAACCTATTTAAAAATCTCAATGTTTAAACAAAAAAAATTATAAATATAAAAATATAATGATAGATTATACCTTCTATGTGATATTATCCAGAACTCATTACTTAACTTTTAAGTGTTTATTATAACATTATAACTTGAAAGAAACCACAACTTATTTGTCAGAAATTTTAAGAGAAAGAACAATGTTTATCTCTTCCGATAAGTGATGAATGATCTTCTTCGCAAGACGATATAAAGTACAAAGTCAAACAGAATATTTACATTGTATAGAGTGTTTTTTGAATAATAAAAATATAGTACATAAAAATGCAGAAAAAGCTGAAGAAATCTGTGACTTGAATATACCAGGTGCGTTCCAAAATAAACAGGACTTTTCGATAATAGGTATTTCTAGTGAGGCCATCTATTGACAATTACATGCGTCGAAAAGGTAGGTCATCTACACATGTACTGTTAAAATTCCATGACCTTTGGACAAGCGGAGTTATTGCGTCTGAAATATGTTTGTGTCATCGGTACAAAAATGAGCATCGAACAAAGAGCTAATATTAAATTTCGTTTTAATTGTGATGATTTTTTAACTCGTGACAGAGTCCATGAGTGGTATACGCGGTTTGAAAACGGTTGTGAGGACATAAATGATGAACAATATGTTGAATTCATCAAAGATCAGCCAAAATCTCATTGAAGTTTATGGAATTTTGAATTCCTTACATAGATTCCTTACATCAAAATAATGCGATTAAGCCAAACTTACCTTGGTCCATTTGTGGCTAATAAAAAAGTTACAGGGCGTTAAATTTGAAATTTTGAATTCGAAATTCTTAAAATTCTTAGAAAGTTTTCAAAGGATTCTTTTGAAAATTTGGATTAGGGGGTTTTCTGGGACGAGAAAAACGAATCCGTACTTAATTTTGCTGTAGACGCTAGAGGGCGCTACGAAATGTACTCTTGGTTGATAAAAACTGGTTATAACTTTTTTATCAGTGTGTGTACGAAAGTTTTAATAGAAAAATATTGTTCTCCTATCTATTTTTCACAAATAAGGGATACTTGTTTTATGTCGATAAATTTAACCGTTTTCGATTTATTTCTTGTTTTTCTATTGGATGCAATAAAATAAAATAAAATAAAAGTTTGTAGTTACTTACGTAAAACTGTCATAGTAAGCTTTGGTTATTTGAAAACAAATTGTACTATTGACAATTAGCTGATTGACAAGTAACTTATGTTAAATAGTGTATTCCTTTAAGTTTTTGTTTACAATTAATAATATCGCGTGAAATATGCCTCGCCATAATTTATTTTCTAATGAAGAAATGCGAGATATGGTATGTATTTATGCAAAAGAAAATTTTAATGGACGTCGTGCGTGTCGCAGGTATTTAGAAAGTTACCCAAATAGATTACAACCAAATCACAAATTATTTAAAAATCTTTATGACCGGTTAGGAGATACTGGATCGTTTCGTCCTAAAAAACGAGATGCTGGCCGTCCAGGATATTTTGCTTCGTGTAACAGAAAATCCTGAAATAAGTTTAATACGAATGTCTGCGGCTGTAGTGGTATCTAAATCATCTATTCATAGATTATTTCATAATGAAAAACTGTACCCGTATCACTCAGTGCAGAATTTACTACCTGCAGATTTTCCAGATAGGGAACAATTTTGTCTTCGATTGTTAGACCGACACAATGATCCACACTTTTTAAGCAAGGTGCTGTTTACAGACGAAACCACATTTACTCGCCGGAGCGTTTTCAACTTCAGAAATAAACATGTTTGAGATAATGAAAACCCGCATGTATTAAGAGAACGTCATTTCCAACATGAATTTAAGAAAAACATTTGGTGTGGTATTGTTGAAAATCATCTGTTGGGCCCTATTGAATTGTCATATTATCTGAATTGCCGTTCTTACTTACATTTCTTAGAACATGATTTTGAGGAACTTATTGATGATTTACCATTAAATGTAAGACACAATATGTTTTTTATTCAAGACGGTTCCCCTGCCCATTTTTCTGTACATATATGAAATCGTGAAAGGTCGCGCCAGCACGTTTTCATGGCCCGCACGAAACCCAGATTTAAACTCCATGGATTTCAGTATTTGGGGTATTTTGAAATAAAAAAAAAAAGTTTACATTGACCCTATTAATACACGAGATGAGCTGTGACAAGCAGTTTTAAATGCTACGAATTTATTAAGAAATGAAGAAAGACTATTTAATATTAGACAATCATTTATCAAACGAATAAGATTGTGTATTAATGTAAACGGGGGTCATATTGAGAATTTAATGTAGACACCTGAATGTAATTAAATTATTATTAAAAATAATCTTTAGTTTTTTATGTGAGTAACTACAAACTTTTATTTTATTTTATTTTATTGCATCCAATAGAAAAACAAGAAATAAATCGAAAACGGTTAAATTTATCGACATAAAGCAAGTATCCCTTATTTATGAAAAATAGATATGAGAACAATATTTTTCTGTTAAAGCTGACGTACACCCACTGATAAAAAAGTTATAATCAGTTTTTATCAACCAAGAGTACAATTCGTAGCGCCCTCTAGCGTCTACAGCAAGATCAAGTACGGATTCGTTTTTCTCGTCCCAGAAAACCCCTAATCCAAATTTTCAAAAGAATCTTTTGAAAACTTTCTAAGAATTTTTAGAATTTCGAATTTAAAATTTCAAATTTAACGCGCTGTAACTTTTTTATTAGCCACAAATCAACCAAGGTAAGTTTGGCTTAATCGCATTATTTTGATGTAAGGAATCTACTCTTGCCCTGTGTTCCATTAATTTCGGGACACCCTGTATAATAGAAACGTTGCATACATTTCGAATGCCATTAAATTTTCGTGGCTGAAAGCATAAAACTATTGAATTTTCGAAACAGAGAGAGAGAGATGCACAAACCAAATTTGGACAAGACATAGCCAATACAATGCGGAACATCGCCTTACTGTTAAAAATGTTGTCACCGCCGTTCTTGGTGGTGAAAATTCGAAATATTTGGAATTATTCAATTTTCGTGGCTGAATACATACCTAGGTATTGAATTTTCGAAACCGCGGGAGATGCATTAATTAAATTTTGACAGGACATAGCTAATACAATGCGAAACGTCGCCTTACCATTAAAAATATTGTCACCGCCGTTCTCGGTAGTAAATATTCAAAACAAAATTTGATATTATTGTTAATTTTGTATATTATATTATAATAATTTACATACCTTTTTCCTTCTGAATAACTTTTATATTAAACACATAAATGTCCAACCATTTATTATTTTTAGTTCTCAGAGATTTTTCACTCAAATTCACAGAGTTTACAAAAATTTTAGACTTCTGCAAAACTAAAGACAAACAAATAATATGCACGTTGCGATCGAATAAACTACATTCCCAGAACGCAAATTACTTTTTATATACCCTAATAACATTTACGTATTTTAGCTAATGAATATTTTTCGCACCTTGGACCAAACTAGTGTAAACTTCTTATAATATCCTTAACTCATTACTGGCCAAAACGGGAAAAACACATTTTTTTAATGATTTTTTTTTTATTAAAGTAGGTATATTGAAAATACATACATTAAGACTAATTTACTATTGAAAAAATCATAAACAGTATTTTGGAAAAAAACACGTGGGTGCATATACGCACCATTGGCTGAAAACAGTTATTAAAATTAATAGAACAAAATTAGTTTTATTTTTTTTATGTGAAAATTTTCAAATCAAGCTGGATGCAAATGCACTTTACACAAATAAATGCGAAATTATTTTTGCGAAATCGACACTTTCTTCTTGCACTATTAACCTCTCTATAATATATGCCCGATATTGTCAAATCTGACTTCACCTGGTAGAGCGGATTGAGAGGATCTTTCATGGGTTCAGTTGAATACTGCGGTATTTGAAGCAACATCGGTGTTTTCTGTATCTAAAAACAGTGCTAAATCCGAAAGAAATTTTAGCTGAGATTTCGCTCAGTGGAACGTCATCTTCCAAATCATCATCACTATCTATACTTGGTTGTATTTCATACGTTCCTGCAATATCCGTCTGCAATCCCTCTTTTTCAAAAGTAGATCAAAGTTTTCCTCATCTGTAATTTAATCTGTTTCTGGTGGCACATAAAAAACAACAACCGATCACAATCTGAATCCTCTTCTAACAAAGCAAGTAACACTTTAGTGGTTAGTGCCCTTTTCATTTTCTATTTTGACAAATGACTGCAATAATATAAACAAAATTCTCTATAGCTTCTATAGTTCTATTCAAATCAAAAATCTCTTACCTCATATTGGCACTAGATGTATCCAAAAAAAATAGTTATTATGCATTACAAAAAACTAGTTCAAACAATATTTTATACAAAACTATACTTTTTTACACAAAGGAAAACCGAGAAGTACACTGTGCTAATAATGAACTGATATATGTTCTGACAAGTCCTGTATTTTATATGCTAAGATTTGTCCAGACTTGCGGAGTGAATAAATAATATGTCAATCGTTATCGGCCAAAGGTGCGCATACGCATCCACTACATATATGTATCATTATGACCATCGTTTTGAAAGCATAAGTAAAAAAACTACATGACTATCAAAATAGATCTTTTATTTACATCTGGCTCAAAAAAAAAAAGTCGCCCAATTTTAACAAACTAAAAAAAAAATTGGTTGAAAAAGGGAACCAAAAGTTTAAAAAACCGAATTTCCTTAAAAAAAACAAAAATAAAAAAAAAATAATTTTAATTAAATATAAATACTAGTACACTCTCTGGACTGTTGGCACAAGATTCTATAGGTAGGAAAGCATAGAATTTTACGGATGATCTCAAAAAAAAATTAAAATAAAAGGGTGCGTTTACGCACCTTTGGCCGCTAATGGGTTAATGTAAATTTAAGACCTTGATGTACCTTAAATAATACAGGCGCTATTATTATATCAATTCGAACCTCTCCTAATTTATGCATCAATTTATTACGTAAAGAGTGAAATAAGTAATTGTCTATTAAAAAATACGGGGTATCCCGAAAGGCCGTGTCAAAAATGAAGGAATATACAGGGGAGGTCAAAATAGTTGTAGTACTTGATAAAAATTTATTTTTTTATCGGGCTTCGTTGTGGAGTTATTCTGCAAAGAAAGAAGTTTGAAAAACAAATTTCAATTATAACTTCCAAGTCGTTACCGTGTCAACAATGAAATTTGGGCAATTAAAGTAGCTAATGGTAATGTTCATTTCGAAGTTTAAATTGATATTCAATATGCCTGGATTATACAGGAGCTGATTAAATTATCTATTTAAATTTATAGATCTTTGATAGCGTAACCAAATTTTACATAGTTCAATTGCTCTCTCACTTTGCTAAAAAAAGTTATACCATATATCAGTCGAAATCTTTACCGTTTTTGAGAAAATCCAATTTTATTAACAAACAAGACTTTTAAGATGGCCCCAAAGAAAAAAATCGAGAGGATTAAGATCGGGAGACCGAGACGGACACGGAAAAGGACTACTTCGGCCGATCCATCGACTGGGAAATGTGGTATTTAAATAAGCACTTACTGCTCTGCTAAAATGGGTTGGTGCATCATCGGGCATATGCCACATGTTATTTCAAATATTTAAAGAGACGTTTTCCGATGACGGGTTAAAGTGTTCTTGCAGTAAATATAGGAATTTATCCCCATTTAAAGTGTCATCCATGATATTTGGTCCTACTAAGTAGTTTCCAATTATTCCCATCCATACATTAATGATACATTTTTGTTGGTGTTTTATCTGAACAATAACATGGAGGTTTTCGTTATTTCAGATATGCAAATTCTATTTGAAAAGCGGTTGGCGTAAATCCGAACAGCTTCAGAAACATTACATTCTGCAAGGTCGTACATTAGATGAATATCTGTAAATTCTTCATAGCTAAAATCCTCCATGCTATTGAATCAACAAATAGTATCAAAATGATTTATGACAAATATCTAACTGCTAATTATACTGTAACGTACTTTACTTGGTTTTGATTTTGGTGGTAACGGTTCGGTTCAGACGTTACTTGTGGCCGCCCCTCGATAGACTACCAATTCTAAACGGAATCTTAATTCGCAATTTCGAATTCTAGTTTACTATATTTATTGACGTCACTGACGTCCCTGTTTGGACGCATAATTTTGTGACGACCCTCGACTACTAGTTTATCGGCAGCCGGCGGTGGTGAGTGACGTCACAGGAACGTACTCCGGATTAAAATCTTTTTGTTCGGTTTGTCTCGGGCGCCAGTTTCCCTATCTTTTACGTTGGCGAAACTCCACGTGAACCCTACCCTCGGTTTAGAGTAAGTACTCGGGATAGCTGCAGTGAAGAAAGTTTAATTCCAGGGGTCTGTTATATTTCTCTTAATTTCAAGCAAAGTAGTTCTCTGAGTGTAGTGTTATTTTCCTTTCAAAATAAACGGTCTTATCAGTGTAGGTCACAAAAAGATAAGCGGACCCCTTTTTTACTGATCGGAATTTTATCAACTTTGTCGGCGTTAAGAATGAATACAAACGGGAATTATATTTACTAGATTTATTAATCAGGCCTATTGAATTTGAAACAAACAAACAAAAGTAAAACAGATTCTAATTACAATTATTATTACTAACTAAAACCAGGTATATACAATAAATTTACAAGCGGTGTAAGAATGAAATAAAATGGGTTAGAGCAATTATTATTTGTACGACGGATTTAAAATGCCGATACGGTTTTTCGGAGCTGTAAATAAATACAAATTAGTCAAAAGATCAGGACACAAAATCGGTACGGTAGAAAACGGAGTCTTTGGCGTTTGGTTTATTTAATAAACAATCTAAGACTTTACGAAACGGTACGCCAGAATAATATTCGGTTTTAAATTTCGGTCGGTGCTAGAAAGGGAAAAACAAATAAGGTTAATAAATTAGAGTAATAAATAATAATCAATAAAATAAGTCGTTCCCAAATGGCTCTGAAACAGAGAAAAATAATTACGGGTTACCCTAATTCTACCAATAAATAGTGGCGGCGGTTTCTAGCAAAGCGACGGAAATTAAGCGGAGATTCAACCAGTCAGGGAGAAAAAAGCCAAGCAATGCAGTTTACAACGGGCATAAATAAGCAAACGGTAGTCAGGAAAATGAATTTGTTGGTTAATAGGAGGCAAAGTCTGGGCGAGGTGCGCGTTCAAATGTGGGGCAGGTGACAGATTTCTCCCAGAAGCGGTGGGGTGCCCAGCCAAACTTCGAGGGTCTAGCCGTCGTTGCACAGCCGACACACAACGTCTTCTACTGGCGGTGGGATACCCAGCCAAACCAGCAGTTTCGGTTATTGTGCCTTACAGCGTTTATCAAACTTGGGCGGTGGGATACCCAGCCAAACCAGTAGTTCGGTTGATGTGACGGACAACGTTCGTTGAACGAGGGCGGTGGGATACCCAGCCAAACCTTCGCCGACAACGCTGTGGTCGTACTGTCTTGCCAAAGTTCAAAACGGCCAGACTTATACCATAGCAGGACAAACGAATATAGGAAAATACAATTTGTATTCCGGATGGTTGCTCCCGGCGGCTAACTCCTTGGGCCGGATGGCGGTCTATGGTCGGTTTCAGGTCCTCGGGGTGGTCCTCAGGCTGGTACTGGAGTACTTCGAGTTCTGGCAGCGAACTGAGGATTTTCGTCCAGGAAAGCTGGTTTTATTGCCTCAATCCCCCCTTGACTAAGTACGAGTCTTGGTGGGATTATGCGCGCGGCCCACGACGGTGTGGGGCAAACGGACGGTTCAGCTCGACTCGCGGGTAATAATTGCTCTTGTCCAATTACGTTAATTAAAAAATAAATGGCCAACGGCCTTGCAAAAAACGGAAAATTAATACTGGTTCATTACAATACATACTTCTTGGCAGTCATCTCAATTTCCATAGAAACCAAGATTTTTACAAAAATGTTAATATCGCATTTTTGATACAATACATCTATGTTGTTAATAAAATTCTATTTTCTCAAAAACAGTACAAGATATCAACTGATATAGGATATACCCTTTTTTAAGCAAAGTGAGAGAGGAATCGAACTATGAAAGAAAAATGTCTTTGGCAACGCTGTCAAAGATGTATGAATTTAAATGGATAATTCCGTCTGCTCCTGAATAATCCAGGCGTATTGAATATCAGTTTAAACTTGGAAATGAACATTACCATGAGTTTCTTTAATTGCCCAAATTTCATTGTTGTCATGATAACTACTTAGAAGTTATAATTGCAATTTGTTTTTCAAACTTCTTTCTTTGAAGGCGAATAACTCCACAACGAAGCCCGATAGGATTTTTTTTTATGAAGAACTGCAACTATTTTGCCGTCCCCTATATATCTCTACATTTTTGACATGAAATTTCCAGACACCCTGTATAATTGCTGACTGTTGCTTTGACTATTTCCAAAATATTTTGGTTTAGTTGCTGACCGTCCACAATGGATAAAGTCAAGATTGTCAAGGAACAAACAAATGCACATTTATTCGTATACTTTTCCGCTATTTAATTTACCATATTTAAATATTTTATCAATAAAGAAATTCTTGAAAGATGTTCGATAATAACCACATCGTGTTCCAAACAAAGGACATTTTTTTAAATAAGTTTTTCTATGAAGGAATATTTTTATGATCCAGAGGAAGTCCTAATGTGACCGCCACATAGTTCTTCGTATAGGGGACTCTGAAAGGCAACGTAACAAAAAACGACCTAATAATATTGTAACGAAGTGATTTTTAGCCAGGGTTTTGAGATACCCTGAACTGTTATTTTCTTTTCAATTTCATTTAAAAATAAGGTCTAATATAGCACCTCCATTTGCATCTTCAGCACCGTCAGTGAAGTCAGGCTACAGCCACCGGCCAGCAAGGGCAGTGCAGTCCCTCACCAGCCCCAGTAATAGAAATATTATCGTTTGCAGTAAGTACGAGTATTCCAAGTCCAGGTCGTGAAGACTGCCCAACCGTCAGCGTTCACCGTAAATACTTAGGAGTTGAACTGAATTAGAAATTCAGTTCACATCCACCTATCGCAACGAAAAGTCCAGTCCGTCAGCAACTCAAGGAAAATCGCCGTTTGGTAAGATCTTTCCAAATTCAGATTGTGAAGACTGCGCAGTCGCCACCCTTCGCCGTAGAAGCTTAGGAGTTGAGCGGAATTAGGAATTCATGCACTCATGCAGTTCACATCCACCCGTCGCATCAAGCACGACTGTCCAACAAGCGTCTAGCCACTGAAGTAAGTTTTGCGCATACCTAATAAGCAAGTCTCTTAAGGTAACCGGAAACCTGGCCAAGTAATTCTGATTCAGAGTTAGTTCTGTTCCACCGCTTCTGCAGAACAAACGTACCAAGCAAATAGTAGAAGTGAATAAAACGTTTAGTTATAGACTTGGTTACTGTCTATTTTGTTTTAATACTTTACTTTTCAGCCCTGTCAGCCGCCCGTCAGTCCTGAGGAGCCCTGTTGTGATTTGCCTTTAGTCGGGTTGCCACATCTTTGTTTTACCGTTTCCAGAATGACATAGTCAACTGTAGTTTTATAATAGAAATAGTTTAGGACTGTATACAGGGTGGTCCGAATTTTATGCAGGAAACTTCGAGGGCAGATAGACCTCTTTAAAATAATAGGTGTTTGCCTCATAAACATTGCTCTGAAATGATTTTTTGTTTGTATCTCTGGAATCTATTAACCGATCTCAATAAAATTTGATACAGATAATGTATGACAGGAGGTCTTGCATTCCCTAAAATATGAGCTCCAAAGGTTTAACCAGTAGTGTACAACTGGACAGGTGTCGCCCTCTTTTTGTAAAAAAAAACCTACGCCACTGTATTTTTTACAAGTTATTATAATGGATTTATATTCTAATGCACTAAAAACGTAAAAATGGTAACTTTAATTTTTTCCCTAAGATTTGCCGTTCTCAAGTTATTCATACCAATACAATACCCTGGTGACAGACACTTCTAACCATAATATTACAAGAATATTTATATTTATGCTTAAAAGTAAGTGTAATTTGTAAGCAGATCAACAAAATTCTTTACACATCACCTGTGAGGTAGTGTTCCTACTTCCTAGTGTGTTTTAATTTCCCCTGGAGGCCTAATCCACTATCTTTACAAATAATAAAAATTTAAATTAAAAGTAATAATAAAAATTCATTTACCAAGCAACAACAATTAAACAAGAAACGAAATTAACGTATTTACAATTGTTCAAAATGCGATCCATCCACAACGATACATTTCTGACATCTTCTATTAATGGAACTAATTGAAGCTAACATCATGTGGTGGTTTCCTTTCAATTCATTACACCCGTCTTCTATTCTCTGCAGTAGTCTTGTATCTATTGGAGTAGAGTAAATTTTACTTTTCAGATAGGTAATCCCAAACACAGAAGTCCAGGGGGTTTAGATCTAGCGATCTGGCTGGCCAAGACACTGAAGCCCCTGCACTATTTGGTCTTCTACCTATCCATCGTCCCCATATAATTTTCATTAAGCCATACTTGTATTATTCTTCTAAAATGCTCAGGAGCACCATCCATTTGCATCCAGTTATTTTGTGGTATATTTAATGGAACATCCTCTAATAATTCAAATAAATGGTTTTCTAGAGTTTAGAAATGATTGGAAATTTAGATGGAGTAGCAAGAAGAAAAGTCCACAAACTTTATTGCAAATTCACAGAAAATTCGTCTTGAAAAGATCTTGTCCGAATTTCATGAGGATTTTCTTGTGACCAAATATTGTGAAAATTTACTACCCCTCGCCTTGTGAACGTAGCCTCATCGATCCAAAGTATTTCTAGTAAGAATCTGCATCTCCTGGAAATAAATTTCCTTATGTAGAACTTTTCAAATTTTCGATTTACTCACCCCAAGTTGCCGAGACGTTCTTTAATCCAAAAAGATGAAAGCGACGGGTCTAAAAAATGTTGTTGATGTGCTTACAAATTGCATTTACTTTTGCATAAACATAAATACTATTGTAATATTATGGTTAGAAGTGTCTGCCACAAGGGGATTGTATTAGTATGAATAACTTGAGAACGGTGAAATTTAGGGAAAAAATTCAAGTTACCTATTATACGTATCTTGTGCATTAGAATATAAATCCGTTACAATAACTTGTAAAAAATACAGTGGCGTATGTTTTTTTTATAAAAAGGGGGGTGATTATGTCCAGTTGTACACTACTGGTTGAACCTTTCGAGCTCATATTTTAGTGAATACAAGGCCTACTGTCATACATTATCTGTACCAAATTTTATTGAGATTGGTTAATAGATTCCGGAGATATAAACTAAAAATCAATTTTTTTTAACAACTTCAACACCCTGTATCTCTAACACGAGGCCGTTCCAGACCTATGTTTATAGGGCAAACACCTATTATTTTAAGGAGATCTATCTGCCCTCGAAGTTTTCTGCATAAAATTCGGACCACCCTGTATAGAATAAATAACCTTTAATAAATGTAAATACTTATAAAGTGTAACTTTTATTCCTATGTGAAGTATAACTGTAGACCCTGGATACAGTGTCATCACTGTAGCTGCCTGTGTAGTGGTATTCCTGCATTGTAAACAGAAACTGGCGCCCAAGTAACCGCCACCACTCAAGCGTCACAGTGATTGACGAACTTCGCCGCCGACAAACAAAGGAAGCAATAACACTACAATGTACATGACCTAACATAAGAGAAAAATATTTACTAGTTTTAATATTTAAGAACGAAGTTAATACTATCAGGGGTGATTAACAGGACATTAAAAAAAATTGTTTGGAATATAGGGATGGATGCATTATAAAACACTTTTTATAGTAATATATTATTTGTTAATAAGGAAATTAAAGATGTCTTTAGTAAATTTAACAGCGTAAATGTACCCACGCACTGGTTTCATGGCAGTCTTGACTATATAGACTTGACCAAAATATTGTGTAAACTGTCAGAACAAACATATGAGATGTATATTGTATCTAGTAAAAAAAAGTTTGGTTTCATTTGAATTCATTTCTTTGAGATCATAAGAAAAATTCCTAAAGGTTTAATCTGTACAATTTTCCTAGACAAGGAGTGGAATGGTCCTGTACACAATAAAAAATACATTTTAAGTTTACCTTATCTAAGGCATAAAAAATAAGCAGGTACCTATAGGTACAGATACTGATATCCTTACTATCTTCAGCCTCATTCCTCGATTATTATACGAAATCATTACCATTAACAATCATTCGTCACTATTTATGCCTATTTAGAAACAACACTTTTCAGAACGCTGAATTTTAAAAGATCTCTACTGGAAAAAATTTACAAATGAAATTTGAAACAAACAATTTATAGGGAAATGGTAAGTAATTCCTAAATTATGTTGGATCTTGCGTTCCACATTATGAGACAATAAACAGTTTACCTCTAATTTAATAGTAATAATATTATTAATTGCAATATATAGCAAGTATAAATGTAGAAATCATATTAAAAAAATACATACAAATTAAATAAAACTAACAAAAAAATTAGACAAATGTTCTTATTTTATTAATTTAATATCCTATAAAATAAAATAATTTAAAGAACGTTATTTCATTAAGTATATTATTTTATTTACAAAAATGCAGTAATGCTGTAAGAAAAATTTGGTTGAGCAGCATTTAATATAAACATTATTAACTCCACATATTTTTGAGCAAATGTAAACTCAGTGTTTACCCTGTAAACATTTTAGAAAATGCAACCAAGATTTGCTTAGGGACCAATTCCTAATTGGCAACGGGTCGCGTCGCTGCACAACTCATCTTATTCTTCTTCTTCTACCTTGTTCCGTTCCAGCAATTTGGAAAGGATTAGAAGAACGTTGGATTGTTGAAGCAAATTGACAGACGTGCTCCCATGTGAGAATTGTCCGTAAAGTTTGCGTTGTTTACCACAGCAGTAAATATAATTTTAAAAGATCTTATTTATATTTCACAATTCAACAAGCACTCGTATTTTTTTGTCTTTATGGAACTAGTAAATATTATTATTATTTTAACGCAAGCTAAGCAATTTTAAGGATGCTGCTTCATAGTACAAAATTATTTGTTTACATAATATTTTTATGTTCAAAATATTAACATATGGAAATGACTGATAAAGTTAAGACGCAAGATTAATTTTCTACTCGCAATAATACCTAATATAAAATATACACAAATTCATGCTAGTGATTGACAATATTATGGTGTGTATTAACTACTTCAGTCATTTCATATTACTCTGAAAACTAAATCCTAGTGACTATCTATTTAATACAAAAATGAGTCTTCTATGTTGATATTGTGTATGGAGGTGGTGAAGAATGAACCCTTGGCAAATTAGTAGAATTGGTGGTTTCGCTTGTAACTTCAACGGTAGCAGGGACGTCAATATCTTCAGTTTTTATCACATCTTCATATTTTGGTGGCGCATCCGCATAATTTTCTGAAATTACAATAAACTTTTTATGTGTTACATTACATGTTATGTATTCGTTAAGTGTTTTAAACGTTTGGTATTCCCTTCGTTTACAGTATAGGGTGCATATTACAACAAAGAGCGCATACTACTCATCCCAATTTAAGAGTATTTTCTTATACAGACATTTGTCGTCGAAGCACTCATTTTTGAGTTGAGGTTGTTAAAATTAAAAAAAATAAGCATTCTACATATCTTCTGAATAGATGAAGAGATTAGCACCATTTTTTTAAGATTTAGATAATGTAGAATTTATTTAAAAGATTATACAAAATATGTTCAGAATGAAATCTCTAGGTCTCAAAATATAACAAACTTATATTAGAAAATATTAATAATAGTAGTAATATAGGGCATATCACATGTAATAATATAAATAATATAAATTTATTATTATAGTTATATTTAGAAATGATTCGGGTTTGATGATGAGCTGAATTAAACTTATACTTATGTATAAATATGAAAAAAATAAATCAAAAACCTTAAAAATCTTATATAAAAAAAGGATGGTGAACCGTTACTGTTCCCTTTTATAGAATTTAAAAATATTTGTTAGGTGGTTGTTTATTTAATCCATAGGTAAAACTATTAAATATACCTATTTATTTTAAAAAATGATTAAGTAGCCGGTATCTGCCAAATCACAATTAAATAAAGTCTCTTCGGTCTAGAAAAAGAAACTTCAAGATTATATATGTTCATATAGATGCAAGTAAATCTATCCTTAATTCAAGTAGTATTTGATCAGTCTAAGTGTATTCAAGAAAGATTTCCAGATTTGTTAAATACATCATTGATCAGTAATCATATATATTTCTAAAAAACGTCGCATAAAAAATATTTCTTCAGGGTAAAACATTGAATCGCCATCTTCAGTATATCGACAAGGTAATTATACGTAGGCAAATAATAAATGACATTACAGGCATAACAAATAGAGTTTAAAATATACTTTAGGTACGACAAATTGAAAAAATCGGAGTGTACTCCTAATGATATTCAGTGTATAGCATGTCATATGATAAATATTCTGCAATCATTAGTTAAAAATGGTTTCCCTTGGCACTTTCTAAAGTATGTCAATCGCAACAAGTCAGATGGTTTAATAAAGAACTCAAATATGTTTTTTACTAAACATTCGGTATATGTGAATCTACTCTATTGATAAATAATTCACACAAAATCCATTAAAACGTCTAAAGAAAATACTTATCATAATTTCATCATTAACTCAATACACACAATAGACAATAAAATAAAAAATGCCTAGAAAATCATAAACTGTGACATTCAAAGAATTTAAATAAAAATAATAAAAACGTTATTGATCCTGAAGGTTTTGTAGAGTATTTTGCGATAGTGTAGCATAGTGTAACATTTTAATAACTTCTCTAGCATCTACTTACTGATCTGAGTAGTTCATGTTTTCAGGAAGTAGCTTTTGCCGATATATTAAATCATAAAATCACATAAACATCCCATCGTCTGCTACTTTTAAAAAGTAAATGAAACAATGTGTCTGTGTTAATAATAAATTTAGTAAATTTAAAAATATAAAACAGGGGGAACCCCACGGATCTGTCTTGGGGCCACTTCTGCTTATAGTATACGTAAATGATCTATTTTGCTGTCTCTTTCCATATAAATTAGTTATATTTACAGAGGATGCAAAATAAATTATTAATACTACTAAAAAACTCGTCTTAAATAGAAATTCACAATTTAATTGTATCAACAAATAATAAAATAGTACAAAGTAAATGCGTTAAATTCCTGGGTATTCACATTGATGATACAGTGAAGTGGACTTAACACAGCACTGATACGAAATAAATTGTCCAGCTGCCTTTATCTATTAAGACAGCTTAAAAGTATGCTGCACATAAGTACCCTGTTATCTGAATAATAACCGCTGATTCATTCCCAAATCAGTTATAATGTAATCTGATGAGAGACTATAAAAAACTTTAGGATGCAAAAACAAGCTATAAGAGTTTTTGCTAATTAAAGTAATTGAGAACATTGTAAATCGTTATTCAAACATTTTAAATTATGACCATGTTTGTATATTTTTCTCTTACAGAAAATGATAAAACAAAAATAGCATTCAAACTGCTGCCGAGAGGCATCAGTAAGTAAGTATCAATATCAGTATTAAAGTTGGCAAATCTGATTTTTTATAGTGCCATTTTTCAAATCAAACAAAAAATCTAGTGATGTAAATATGTATAACAATTTGGTTCTTTGAAAACAGCTACATTTACATTCATTTAGAGGACTTTAAAATCGTATCTTACTGAACACCGTTTTTATACTGTAGGAGAATTTGCGAGGACTGTTAGAGCTAAATGATTATATTTTTGTATTGAAATCTCTGTAATTAATATAATTAGCTTTGTGGCGTTATTACTAAGTAATTTTCATGAATGTTTAATATTATTATTCTTGTTTTGATCTCTGTGTTGCTTTGAATCATATTCTAATTTTTGACTTACTACTATTATTTATGTAAACTATGTAGCCAATATATCTCTCTACCATTGGATAATGTTTAATGTGAAATTCTGAAACAGATATTTCAGAATTTATCACTTTGTGCTTTTTAATTTTATTGCCTTGTTCATAACCAGTAAATTGGCAGAGCCAATAAAAAAAATTAGAAGCTCGTGAAAAAAAGATTGATGAATTATCTGCTAAATTAGACGTGTACCAGTTTCAACAATCGTCTCTCTGCAAACCTGCTAACGAACTCCATGCCGGAAACAAACAGAAAATCATTTATGAGTCCCTAAAACGATTCAACACACAATACTTTAACTAAAGCGATGGAAATGTATTCAACTGAAGATACTGATATAGTTGAAAAGTGATAAAAATTTCCATCGGTTGTGTTCCATATTATATTCCTATCACTCGACTGGGTTCACAATCTAGAAATATTAAAACCAAAGTGCAATTAGGAAATCCCGAAATTATAAAGCAAATTCTTCGCAACAAAAAAAAATTAACTGTATTTACAAGGAAGTTACAATTTATGATGATCAAACTCCAACTCTCACTAAACCTTGGCTTTTTGACAATTTAGTGCATATTCTAGACTATTACTTAGAGATCAGATTGAGTAGACGAGATGATTATGTCTGCATTTATATGTGTAACCATTTGTTTAACAATTTTTCTATCTCTAAACTAGACATCAATATTGTCGCCATGTCTACCAAGTCACCATTGTCACCTGTGATTGAAACTTTTTATTTACTTCACCTTTCATTTAGGATGTATATGTAGACCTCCTTAATTGAATACTGATGCAAACAAACAACTGTTCGATACCATCGCGTATCAGTCAAGCGTTATTGAAAACATAATTATCTTGATAAAAGATAAATTAGTCTGTTGCTGTCATCGATGTTACTCACAGTTCTACATAATATGACTTTTTTGAACTCCTGTATGTTTCAAATTTATCTCAACTAACTGACATAAAACACACCACAGAAATGAGACAACCCCCAAATCCAAAAGCCAAAGGCTTGTGCGGAAGGGGGCTACACTTGAAAAAACGCGGACAAACACCCCAACACACTGTTTCGATCAAATCAAAATCCTCCTACGCTGGATCTTCTTACACTTGATTAATCTCTTAAATAAAAAATTGTTTATGAATTGGCAATTGAGATCACTCTGTTATCACTGCTAATCTCCAGATTCTTTATTGCTCCAAATTTGATAATAAAACTTTTTTAAAACAAAAGAATTAAGTACACGTGAGTTGTTTATCCGATTATAGAACATAACTGGACTATTTTCTTGTGATTATGTTAACTATGCTTGGTCCCTTTTTGTTATGCTGTTAGTAATTATGTCAGCTTTAACAAGATTGTATTCAAAGCTCGTAGCAGTCATTTAAAACCTTGGCTATGATTTACTTAGTCAAGCTCGCTATATAGAGAGAGAGAGAGAGAGTGTAGGGGCAAAAGTATAAGAGATCTGGACAGCACGAAGACTATGAAGCGCACTGGAAATCTAATCGCCTTCAATTCAACATTGTCTAAAGCTAAAGCTCTTTATTCATATCTACGTCAAAAATTTCTATGCAACTCATTTGTAGCAGTATATGGAATATTTGTAATTCCCATTCAGCCGGTTCGAATCAGTTTACTGAATACTTTAGTAAAGCCTGATTGGCATCTGCCAACTTACAATGGATTTAGAAACCCCATTTCTCTAAGTGATATCTTTTGTATTGAAGATGTAATTAAGTTATTAAAAGATCTAAAAAAAGTTTCTGCACACGGAAATTACGACACCTCTCAAAAAATTGTAAAAAATTCTGCCGTTGTGGTCATACTGCTGGTGTTGATGATGACCCAGGTCTCTGGTAGGCTGTCCCGAGCCTGCTTTAGGTCATCCATCCAAGTTCCAGCCTGCGTCCGTGATGCATACTTCGGCCGATCGAAATCCATCGGCCAAGACACCCGGCTAGGCGGTCCCCTGATCAGGATATAAATTATAGTGTGGTTTACGGATGGAGAAGTTGAGCTGAGGCCCAAATAATACAGAAGCTACAACCTGGGAGCTTCCCCGGATATTCTAAGCAGAAATTTTGTTATAAGTGCATGTTTTATGGAGGATTTGTGGAGGGGTTACACATAAGTTTATCTACGTATTATGAAATTCAAAACAAAGATCAAGTGCAGCAATCGACCAGCAGATTAAAGTCTGCTACTCGATGGGGTTAGTTTAATAAATCAGAATTGCTTTGGGACTCTCTGGATAATTGACCCACATGGCCATAAGATAAAATTATAAGCTTTGCTCCTCGAAAATAATGCAATATAATAGTTACATTAAAAAAATAATTAAAGAAACCATTGTGCCAAAAGGATTAATCAAAGGTTGTTTTATGAAAGTATGTTTGCCTAAGCACTAATGTTGCATTGGCAAAATCAAATTAAAAAATTGTAATTGCACGTATCTAAATCAGCTCCAAATATGTTCCAAAAAGAAACGTCCTTTCTCTTTAATCTTAAGTTAGGATACTGATAGCTTGTTGAATATTTCCATTTTGCTCTAACAGCTACTTGTTGCTCTCAAACAAAGCCTTCTTGAATTTCCGAGGACGTTTTGTTTCTCGGACGGATGGTTATGAAATTCGGTGTTCAGAATACCTATCCATAATTATAGTTCTTGGTAACCAATGTGCCCCAAGATTCGACTCAGTTTCTTTCTTAAGAAATTTGGTTTGTTGAAGGGCAATAAAGTTGATGTGCTCTTAGATCTTTAGAATTAGATCCCTGTGTAATTCCTTACGTTATTTCTCAGCTTTCGTTATCGGATTGTTTTTTGCCTTCTTATACGCCTATTAGGTTCTCCACATCAGTTATAAACACTGTTGTGCCCAAGATAACGCATGTTTTTTTCTATTCAGGTTCGATTTTAGTAATAAATATGCTGCCTGAAACCTTACATAGCGGAAACATAAACACATGGTTTTCTCTTTTCTCCTTTTATTTTTCTTCAGTTTCCTTAAACATAGAAATGGAAATTAAATACTAATATAAATATTGAACAAGCCTTCTGTAGGAAATCTGAGTTCAAGGAGGAAATAGAAGTAACATTTGGCAGTAACCTTATACACAGTTACAAGAATGAGACCTTTTAGGAAAATACTTCAAACACCTCAAGCAAGATTAGAGCAACCTTTCTCAAAACGAATTCGGAGGACGATGCAGCCCAAGGCCCGTTATGCATGTATACATTGGACAAACAGAGAGCCACGTTTGAGCAAGATAAAAGCAGCCTAATGTGTCACCTAAGAAATAACAATGGAAATAAATCAGCAATTGCGAAGCACAAGGTCCTCAATAGACTTATATAATAATACAGTTCTAGTAAAGGAGATACAGTTTTCACCAAGATTCCCAAGATAAGCAATATAAATCTAGAAAAACCAAAATAACCTCATTGAGACGATAAGTTTTCTCAAAAAAGATTAGAGTGCAAAATCTTCAGTTTCTGATGAAAATATTACGTCTCTTGAAAAATTAATAAATCTAAACCAACATCGTGCTACTACCACCAATTTAGAGAAACGTTTGCGTAGGTACACATCTGAAGAAGTCTCGAACTTAAGTACTTTTTTTGTTTTAGTGCTGCTAATTTCTCTTTTGTAAGGCTTAATATTTAAATATACTTGTAGCTGCTGTTTTAATACATGAATTGGTACAGATAAAATGTGATTACAATAATGAAATTATATTGGCAGTATTTAGTAGACTTACGTGAGTAAGGAGGAGGTGCTGCTGGAAATATACCAGATTCATTGTTTCGTTCCGACTGGAAAGCAGAATTCACATACACGTCAGAAAATGAATCTTCTGAGTTCCTCTCAGTTTGTCTCCTTGCAAGTCTGTCTGAAACAAATTGTTCTAAATGTATAATAAATCAATTAATATTTCAATAAATTTAGAAAATAATTAACTTGGATGAGATATCTCTATATTTTGACCCAAGTCTATGGATAGTGCTATTTCAGTAGTAAATTGATATATTTGAATTTAGTACAACCTTCGTTATTATTTTTTTTTCTATCGAAGACAGTACAGGTTTAAACCAATTTTAAATAAGTATCTTTCTGATTGTTAAATGTGAAATAGTAAATCAGTACTAATGGAACTTTATGAAAACAAAATCTCTATCGACATATTTATAATGTAAGTACTAATTATTTGTAATTATTATAAATACAAATTGGTATGTTTGTCATTCCATTTTGAGTTCGCTTTAAATCTTATTAAAAATTGTCTAATTGTAAATCTTAATCTATTTGTCTGTAAAACTATTTGCTAAATATCGTCGTAGGTAGTTTATTTTCTGTGCTACCAAAAATGTCAATAAAGGATTGTAGCATTGTAATGATAATCTGTGTATGATTATTTTGTGTACTTTCCTGCCCGTAGATCAGCCCCAAATAAAAGGGTTATTGAGTATCAAAAAATGTATACTCATACTGTTTACCCAATTTCCTTACAAGATTGATATAAAACTTATTTTCTCTTCTCATACATGCGAAAGTAAGAATTTTCTCATGTTTTAAATTATGTAAAAGTGACATTTTCTTCTCTTTTAAACCAAAAATGTTCCTTAACTGGAACAATTAAATACATTTTCATAAAACATTTAACAAAAATTAATCGGCAGTTATTCTAGCGACACAAACTTCTATATTAATCACTTTTTAGTCCAGACAAGATATAATTTGTTCTTACAATGATTTATTAGTCAGTAAATATTTGCTCTTTCTGTCGTCATCCTAACGTCAATTTAGTATATGATATTGATGACTTTTATACCATTTACTAAATACAGAAGAAAAAAATATATGAATTAGACTTGTGGTGAACTTAAGGAGTTTCATAATTTAATATCCTTATTTGTTTGCTGACTGTTAACAAAATATATATTCTTTAATTTCCTGGAAACAAAAGATATAACGAGCGTTCAAATAAAAACGTGGTCAAGTTGGTTCTGAAAATTTGGACGTAGGGCGTAGCGTATAGCAAATGAACTTAAACGTCATCTGTCAAAGCGCTATATCGCCGCTATCAATTTGAATATTTTCGTTTTAAAAAGCGTTTAAAATGGTGTTTTCTCAAGAACAAAAAGTGTTTATCATAGAGTCCTACTTTAGAAATGGACGCAAGATTGATGGAATATGGAAGTATTCTATTGAGGAATGTTTCATAGAATTTCAAAATCAATTTCCCGGCGTTGTTGAGTACAAAATTTTTCAAAGTGCAGTTCAGCGTTGTGTTAATGTTTTTCGTGAAACGGGCAGTGTAACAAGAAAAGAAGGAAGCGGCCGACCTAAAAAGCGGACTGAAGAATTAAAAGAAAATGTCCAACAAATAATGGAAAATGCGCCAAGAACTTCTGTACGTGTTTTATCACAAATGGTGGGAGTATCAGTCGGTACCTGCCACACAGTGTTAAAAAAAGATTTGCGTTTGTTCTCCTATCGTTTAACTTGTCAGCAAGAACTTCATGAAGTTGATTTTCCGCGACGGGCTGTATTTTGTGAATGGTTTTTAAACAACTACGGTGAACTTCATAATATCACCTTTTTTTCTGATGAAGCCTGGTTTCATTTAAGTGGTTACGTAAACTCACAGAATATGAGAATGTGGTCTTCTGAAAAACCAGATAACTTTTTTGTCGAGGGCCCTCTACACGCTCAAAAAATTGGAGTTTGGTGTGCTCTCAATCGAAGGAGGATTTATGGACCTATTTTTTTTAATGGTACTCTTACTGCGCAAAGGTATAGAGAAGAAATTATCGCTCCTTTTGTTAACCAGCTGGAAGAAAACGAAATTACAAACTTTTACTTTCAACAAGATGGCGCAAGGGCACATACGGCAGGCGAGACGATGAATATGTTGAGGGAAGTTTTCCAAAATCGACTAATAAGTCTCAATGCTGAACATGAATTTCCACCGAGGTCATGTGATATTACGCCGTGTGATTTCTTTTTGTGGCCTTACCTTAAAAACACTATTTTTGAACTGCCTATTCCTGATTTAAACCATCTGCAGGCTCGACTTATAGACAAGATTCGTGAAATTAACAATACCCCGAGCATCTTAGAAAATGTCTTTAATTCTTTGAGGAACAGGTGTGAAAAGTGCTTGGAACAAGGAGGGGGACACTTTCAGCAGCTGCTTTAATTTATTGTTATAACAAGGAGGGGGACACTTTCCGCAGCTCCTTTAATTGTTTGTTATTGTTATCACGATTATTCTTTAAAATAAAGTTATATAGTCATTAACGTTATTGAAACTGACAGCTGCTATACAGCTCGTTGAGAAATGAGGTTAAGTTGGTCGCTATAAGCTACTCCCTACGTCCAACGTGTCAGAGCCAACTTCGACCACGTTTTTATTTGAACGCTCGTTATTAGTAAAATTAATAGTATAGAAATACAGAACTAGATTTCATATGGATACCTGGAAATACACTTCAATAACGACACGAGTGCTACACTAACATTACTAGGTATTTAAAATATGTTTAAGAATTCTGTTCTGAAGTAGATAAACGTCGCTTTGATATACGGTGTATTGTTTTATTAGACGACTATCTATAAAACTATTATACCTATCTTACCATGTTTTCGACAAGAATTATTTACCATTCTGTGCACTAATCCACAAAATGTTACTATAAACGCAATGACCAGCACGCACAGAAACAATGCATCTAGAAACATCATAAATAAATCACAGAAGGCACTTTTTATACAGTTAATAACAAAAACATGATTCTTACATTGTTTTCCGTATTTAATAATTAATAACGATAATTTCCTTTAATCATCTGATTAGATAAATTTTTATGACGTGACATCTTCTGTCTGATAAAATTCATTGGTGGATTACATTATTCCAGTTTATTAAAAACGCTATTTTCTCGATGAACCTATTATAAGTATAAATAAAATGCATAACGTGGTCCGCGCTTAGTGAATTTCTATAGTAATTACAATTGTAAAATAACACAGTTTTAGTTTGTCGATTCATCTTTAGACAGTAAACTATATTTAAGAGGCATATTACACCTTGTACTCGTATTTATTATCTTGCTAGTACACTCCACAATATGCAACTTACATTACAATTGTCATTTACAGAGTCGTAATATTACTGATATATTTTATTTATATAATTAGAATGGTACCGTAAACAAATACTCGCAAACACCTTAAACATATACTTGCAAGCAGTGGCAGAACTATCGTACGGAAAGAGGGAACAATGAGGGGTGCAGGCTATTAGAGGCCCAGAGACCTTCTCCTAACTCCACTCAACACTAAAAACTTAATACTTTTAATTGGTGTATTATACAAAAACAAAATAAAAACTTTTCAAGGTCAAAAATTTAGAGGGATCGAAATTGTAAATAAAAAATTTTCAAAGTCAAAAGTTTAGAGGGATCGAAATTGTAAATAAAAAATTTCGTTGGCGCTAAAGCTCCATGTAGTGTTCGAGTAGTTTTAGAAAATTGTATCTTTTATACAGGGTAATTCATTAATGGCGAAACTTGGATCTAGAAATACTAGAGAATAAAATTTGACGATTGAGCCAAACACACCATAAACAGTGTTGACGATTTAATTTAATTCTTGCAGATTTAAAATTGTCAGTTTTACGATTTTCAGCATAACAAATAGTAATTTCGGACTAATTTTGGCATAGCTCATAGGAAGCACTAGTTGCACTTTATAGCTTAGGTAAATCAAGGAAACCATTTTTCCCTGTATTAGGTACTATTATTTTCTGTCATAAGGGCCAGCTGTCTGTTTGTCGGTTAAATCTATATTATGTCACTTACTTATGTAGAAAAATATAACAAAAAGATGTATATTTTAATGACACAGATTTATTAGGAGGTGAAAAAATAAGTTTTTTGACTAATTCATGTTAGTGCGAATACGAATATAGTTCTGCAAAAGTAGTGTTCGTGCGAAATTTTATTCATAAGTATTACAGAAAAATTCTAAAAAATTTTTTCTTGGTTGTCGTTGCCATTTTACTTCGCGTTTTTACTAATTTTTAAAATTTGTATATTGTTGTTAGTTATATAAAGTCTTCCAGACCTGCAAACAATTTAAAAACATATTATTTGTTATTAATTAGATTAACACTTTTATTTATTTTTTTTGTTATGTATGTTATTTAAAACGGTAAAAATAATTATTTTAAAACATAAGTTAGTTTTATTTACAGTTAGTAACATATAAATAATATAAAAAATTAATTTCCTTTTTTTAAGCTTTAGAAGGTTTTTTTATTGTTCTGCGCCTCGTCCGCACTAATATCAAAAAAACATGATGACTCTAAAATCACACTTCGCTAAGCCGTTCAAAACCAATATGTTTCATTAAATTATGTTCCATAGAGAATTAGAAAATACCAAATAAAAAAACTATAACATTCAAGGAAAATACTCATCAAAGATTGCCCCCTGAGTTGATGTGTTCTTTTCTGAGAACCTTGGCCTCTTCGAATAAACACTTAGCTTCTTTGAAACATTACTCTTCAATATACGAGGGTGGTCTGAAGAGTTTCCGACCTCAACAAGAAGATGGCAGCACTCGTAAATAAAAGCTAGTGAATTTCGTTGTTCATCTGTTGACAGTTACTCACCAAAGTTTCAGCCATTTTGGACGCGCAGTTGTTATGTAACAGTCGTTTGAATGAGTTGATGTGAGTGTTTTTATGAAAATGGACAAAATCGAGTATCGAGCTGTCATTAAATATTTGTTTTTGAAAGGCAATACGCCTTCTCAAATCAAAGATGAGTTGGATTCTGTGTATAGGGACTCTGCACCATCATTTACCACAGTGAAATTTTGGGCAGCTGAATTTAAACGTGGCCGTAAGAGCTTGGGAGACGATGAACGTTCGGGACGAAAACATCGCCAAAGTTCACCAAATGGTGCTAGACGACTGCCGAATTAAAGTGAAAGAGATAGCAGAGGTTATGAACATGTCAAAAGAACGTGTTTGTCACATATTAAATCAACATTTAAACATGAGAAAGCTGTCCGCGCGTTGGGTGCAGCGTTTGCTCACGTTAGAGAAAAAACGTGTTCGAATTAACATTTCCAACGCTCTGTTGGCGCAGTTTAGGCGCAATAAATCCGAGTTTTGGCGCCGATTAATTACTGTAGATGAAACTTGGATACACCATTATACGCCCGAAATAAAAATACAGTCCAAACAGTGGACTGCAAAGGGAGAACCGGCTCCAAAAAAAACAAAAACTGTTTTTTCGGCTGGGAAAGTGATAGCGACTGTTTTTTGGGATAGTCATGGAGTTATTTTAATCGATTATCTTCAAAAAGGAAAAATCATTACAGGAGCATACTACGCATCATTACTTGACAAGCTGAAGGCAGAACTTGCGGAAAAACGGCCACATTTGCAGAAAAAGAAAATCCTGTTTCACCAAGACAACGCACCGTCTCACACCTCAGCGGTTACCATGGCGAAAATCCACGAATTACGGTTTGAACTGCTTGACCATCCGTCTTACTCACCAGATCTAGCCCCAAGCGAGTTTTTTTGTTCCCTCATCTAAAAATTGCGCTCGGAGGACAGAGATTTTCGTCAAATGAAGAGGCAATCACCTTCGTGAACAATTATTTTGCAGAGAAAAACGCCGAGTACTATTTGGACGGGTTACAGAGATGGGAGCATCGCTGGGAGAAGTGTGTAGAGTTACAAGATGTTGAAAAATAAAAATTCTGAAAAAATGACTTGTATCTTTGTTAGGTCGGAAACTTTTCAGACCACCCTCGTAGCAACGACTGTAAAGATGTAAAGACAGAAAAACCTCATATGTAGTACATTTTAGGGTTATCTCTAGTGAAAATTGTGTTAAGTATATTGAACTAAAGTCCTATATTTTGTGTCTAAATTAAGATTAAGTTAATTCAATAAATTATTATTAGGTTTTAACCTAATATAACTCTATTCCTGCGATCAGTTTCTGTTTTGTAAAAGTTAAATTTATTATAAATATGTTATGTGTATTTCACGCATTTTTTTTTGTAGAGTAGTAAACATTGTCCCTTTATAATATATCTATACATTTTTTACGTGGCTGGAATATCTTATAAAATACATTTTTACAATACATAACACTTTTAGATTATAACTAAAATATTAATTATAAATTATATCAATTAAATATGTAATATCTGTCACTGAAATTAATTGGGTTGTCTAATATACACAAATTTAAATACAGTATCTACTAAACATTCTTTTACATCATTTTAGCTGAAATACCCAATGAAAGAATTTTCTCATATGTATATTTGGAATTGTTTCTTAAAAAAACAGTGTTATAATGATAATTTTATTTTATTTTATCAATTTTATGTACCTTTCAAAAACACATCTAGAAAGTAATTCAGTAATAATGTCATATTAATTTTAAGGAAAGAAAAACATGAGTAGAATACGAATACGCGATTAAAAATATTTTAAAGTGCATATTTACGCTGAAAAAAAAAAAAATTCAAATATTTATTTAACCCCCTTTTCGGATCACTCCTGACTGCTGGCCCACAAAGGTAAATCTTGACCTACCGCATTGTTTGGTCATTAACCTAGCGTTGAACGCATCTTTAATCCATTGTGAACGACAATGAATAAACAACAAAGCTTTTTACCTAGACACATGTATGAATCAGGTAGTTTTTTTACATTTTAAATATTATTTTAAGTATTATTTATTTGTTAATAAGAACAAATTTATAACGATAACGATATAATCATTGTTTTCGAATATGAGGTTAGTTTTTTTTTTATTTTAGAATTTAGTATTTTTAATATTGTTGACGTTTTCACTATGTTTTATAATTGAATATGATTTTTTAGTATTATGTCAATTAATTATTCACTTTGTAGTTATTAGTAGTACCTTATTATGTGACATTGCTTTTCAAAGTGTAGTATGGTACCTACCTATTTAAAATGACAGTACGACTAAAAAAAGTACTCACTCATCCGTGCATAGCACTTTGTTAATAAACTGAGAATTCGCTGCACTTTGATTTTGAACGTTCGAACGCTCTGTGGTGCGCCGGCGCGTTCCCAGTCAATAACTGTGATGCAAAATAGGGCGCCCAATTAAAAGGTTGAGTATCTAAAATTTTCTTTTCAATTTTCTGTCTATTAGGTCTTCCGAATACGTGGTTAAAATTAACGACATTTATGACTGAATCACACTGTATTCTACAAAAGCGTTATGATCAGCTGTCTCTGTATTATTGCGTTACGACGAAAATTAGAAGATTCCTAAAACAACAAAGTCTATTGAAATCAATAATATTCAAAGGTAAGAGGGTAATATAACAATATTTGGCAGTATGAAAGACAAAAATTAACCAGACACTAAATTTATGAGATATTCATTATTTTATGTAAGATACTTCTTCTTTACAAATTTCAAGCTACATTTTCTTCGATTTAAATGCATTACCCTGGTCTTATTTTTACACCCTTTATTAATTTTAACTTTTATTAAGATATTTCAAGTTATTTTATATTTATTCCAATTTTAGAGATTGGAAATTGCTTAAAAAGAATCGTTATCATCCACTAATAAATCTATTTTTATAATTTATCTCTGGCACATTGAATACCATTTTAAATCTAATCTTAGAGCCCAACATGTATGAAGGTATACACAGGAGAGTAAATTTGTGCATAACTAGTAAAGAACACCATATTAAACATAATACGTAATGTTTTTATCGCGAATATGACAATATAGCTTACTAATTTATGAGTCTGAATTTATTTTATATTTCAGCGAACTAATGGTATTAAAGTAATGGTAAATTAATATAACTTTTTTATGTTACTTTATCTATAAGAAAGAAATATACTGTCAATTGTTTATTAACAACTGACGTTTTATAGTTTTCAACTTTTAATAAGGTTAAAAGTATTTCAACCAAAATAACACAAAAATACTTTTCACAAGAGTAATACTAAATCGTATGTACCTATTAAATTTTATATGAACAGTTCATGTTAATTTCAAAAACAATTTTATTTAATTACTTTTGTTTTAGGCTTCCGTGACTGTCGTTAATGGTTGAATGAGTTCCGAACTGGTTGCCACGTCGTCGATTTACAACTCTTGACCTTTCGAGAGACATATAGCTCGCTTCTTTAGAAGTTACTCTGAAACTGGAGATCTACTGATCTTGTCACTATTTATATTTGATGTGGTCATTGATCCATGACGTTCCGGTGGACAACCTCGTACGCATTGTTGACGTTGACCGTAGCGGATTTCCTGGATCACATCAATGGGACACATCCAGATACTCAGTGTACCATGGAAGTAGAGAAAAATGCCGCCCCTCCTTTCTTGGATTTTTTCGTAGAGAGGAAACCAGATAGCACTTTAGGACATCGAGTGTATAGGAAGCCAACTCACACAGACAGGTATCTGAATGCGGAGTCCCACCACCACCCGGCCCAGAAACAGGGAATCATGAATACCTTGGATCATCGAGCGCGGATCATCAGCGAACCAAGATACTTGGCCGACGAACTACAACACCTACGCACGACGAGAAATATCGAACGAGCTATCAGGAGGAGGCATACGCCCATGGAGAAACCGAAATACTTAGCGACGACGTATCTACCTTACTTGAAAAGTTGTACAGATAAAATCGGGTGTCTCTTGAAGAAGAGGAATATCAACACAATATTTAGCACTGTAAAGAAGGTGGCGGCAGCGTTTCCAAAGACCTGTAACAACGACCAGCTCCAGGGCCCTGGTGTGTACAGTATTCCTTGCTCTTACGGAAAGGTCTATATAGGACAAACAGGAAGACACATCAACACGAGGTTAAAGTAAACAAAAGTCACCTCAAAAATAACAACTGGGAAAAATGGCAGTAGCGGAGCATAGGGCAGACACGGGACACACAGTGAATCTGAGTGAAGCCAACATGAAGGTGAAAGAGAAGATTTTGGCTCCGACTATACAGAGAAGCATTTACATTTAATTTTACAAAAATCCGAACAAGTTCAACAGGGACGTTGGCGTGGATCTGCCATGTATATGAAAGATAGTCACCCGTGAAAGCAACCAACTGGAACGTCAACAAGGCGTATGAGATCACCCACCGGAACGTCATGGATCAGTGACCACATCAAATATAAATAGTGACAAGTTCAGTAGATCTCCAGTTTCAGCGGTATGTCTCGCGAAACGTCAAGAGTTGTAAATCGACGAGTGGCAACCACTCCATTGAGATGTAATAGATAGTGTACCAATCCTGTATTGTTGGTTGCCTATGCTCGACAGTCACGTGGTTTGTAATTATCTATGAAAGCTCTGAATCCACCTCGGAAACGAAACATTTCAAGACGACATATGTTACGAAATACTTAGGAAAGACCTATACAGGGTGTTTCACAAAAATTACTGTCTGTCAAAACTAATTCTCCACAAACTTGTTTCCAAGGCAACTGAGCGCTTGTTTCCAAAGCATGCTATGTATAATGTAGAAAATAAATTAAAATGATTTCGTGTTCATCACATGCAAGCAATGTTATTTTAGCGTTTTTCTCGAAAACGGTTAGATTTATCGAAACAAATAAAGTATACCTTTTTGATGTCAAAAGGTTAGGAGAACAAAAATATTCAGTCAAAAGTCGCATAAAGTGTAGCACAAAAAAGTTGGAACCATTCAAATCAAAATAAATGCTCGTATGTGGCGCCCTCTACAAAATGCGAAAAAACGGTGGGCAAATTTATAATCCTCATCCCGAAAAAACCCCATATACGAAATTTCGTCAAAATATTATGAGTGTGGCAAAAAGTATTGCAAAAAAAAACTGCAAATAAAATTTAACAAACACGTTAATAATCAGTTTTGGAAAAAAATGTTATAGAAAGAGGTAGCATTTATTTTCGGTCTAGAATTATCCCCTGAATTTTTTGCTCATCAATTCCGGACACCCTGTATATTTATTGTCACTGAATATATGTTGCTCATCATATTAAGCTTTAATTTGAAAATATATTAAAGTCAAATCTTTCTACAATTAACAAACAACAAATATCTATGTAAATCTATGGAACAATACCATAAGTAAGTACTCATTTTTAGATAATATTTTTAGACAGTGTGCTATCTCTAAAATAATGTAATAAATTGTGAGTAATTTTTTGTTAGAAAAATATATCACTTACTTCAGTATGACAGAGGTACAATGTATGTACTTGTTCGTTCCAAGCAAGTTACATATTAATTAGTGTAACGTTAACGAAATTCCACTTAAAATATAACACAACCAAATTTTATCTTCAAGCATGTTTTAACATGTACTACAAATTATCATTTTAGCAGGAAAATAATTCGGCATACAATAAATGACATTGTCCTTAATCTTTATTGTAAACACAGTTGTTTATCTTAATCGGTTCTTTGTATAGACTAAATCACAATAATTTCGTTAAAATCGCATGTCTGAGTAAAACTAATTGTTAAAATTATTGTTCTCTATGAGAAGGTCGGTTCTTCGTAAATACGTTTTCATTAATACTAAACTAAACTATAACGGGCTCAAACAATATTGACGCTTGTAAAACCAAATCAAGAAAATCACATCGATGACATTTCCATGAGTAATCGTTTCATGAACACACCTGTAAATCACGATAAGTAATCAAGGGATGGCGTAATCGAAGGCTATTTTTTCTCATTGTATTATTGTATCTTTACAAAGTTGAGAAAAATCAAAGTTGTAAATCTCAACAAACAAAGAAGTGAGAAAAATGTGCATACAGAAAAACTCATCAAAAATGGTCATCGACATGTTACCGATGAATTAGCATTAATTCATCGATTCTGTCGGGTGAATGTAGCCAATTAATAATAGCAAATTATAGCAAACGAGGCATATCTAATGAATTGAGCTCCACTCCATGTTTGCAGTTAAGACATTACGAATAGCTTGAATCATTCGACATCATGCTGATGAGAAACAAATAAGTTGGAAACCGGTATATGTCTGGTGGTTTCGACTCACTCTCTGCTGTTTTCCAGATTTAAAAATTGTTTCGTCTAATGGTCGTCTCTGTGAAATAGGTCTGTCTTCTATCAGCTTTGTCATTTGGAACTCTAAACATTGAGCAGCAGAGTAGCATTCATAGATGTAGCGTTGTTACATCTCACCTATCACTCACTTCATGTCTAAGACTCCAAAAATAGCTCGATAATTCGTCGGCTGTTCCATCTGTGACATACCGATGAAAACTAGTTCGAGACTTGTATATGGTGGTTTAACTGGTAACCTTAACTGTTTACATCCTATTTCACAATTTTTATTTATTTTACAATTCAATGCTTATCAAAATATTATTCCACAGAATAATTGTTCCTGTCTCTCTGTTTGGCATGAAGTAGCAGTGATATATAGGGTATAGATGCAGCTATTTTATTACATCTCACTTATATTGAAGACATCAAAAATAGTCAGGTCATTCAACGGTTGTCCCTTGACAACATAGAGCATACAGGTGAGTAACAAGTCCGAAACCAGTAGGAGGAATCGATTGATGAGAGGTGATCCTAGCTGTTTACCACTTATCACTGGTATAATTACACAGGCCGACAAAATTTCAAAAAAAAAAAAATTCCAGAGATCAGACACTACGCTTCCGAAGGCATTTGGCGCGCTGAATCCGAATCTGGCCTCAGAATTGATCCCTCACCCTAGGTTTCCGAGATATTCTAACCTAAAAGTGCAAAAAACACGTACTTTTGCTATATTCAAGGTTATGTAACTTGGCGAAAAAAATTTTTTTCTCAAAACTGAAAACATCATTGGAAACGACTATCTTTCCCCTTCAAAACGCATTTTTTTATTTGGAAAAAGCTCTATTTTTCGCGGAGATATCGTCAATTTAAGATGACCAGTATGGCTATATTATTACATCATGGCTAACCCCATAACACTGAGCGCTGCTAGCCCTAATTGTTAGGAACGTTAACCCCAAGCCCTATAACCCCACAACACTAAGCGGAGCGAGCCCTCATCGTCAGGAAGGTTAACTTCAAGCCCTATAACCCAATAACACTAAGCGCTGCGAGCCCTAATCGTCAGGAAGGTTAACCCCAAGCCCTATATGTCTGGAAGGTTAATCCCAAGCCCTATAACCCCACAACACTAAGCGCTGTGAGCCCTAATCGTCAGGAAGGTTAACTTCAAGCCCTATTACCCAATAACACTAAGCGCTGCGAGCCCTCTAAGGCTCGTAGCGCTTAGTGATATTGTGTTATAGCCATGGTTTAATAAGGAAGCTATACTGATCATCTTTAATCGACGATATCTCCGCGAAAAATAAAGCTTTTTACAAATAAAAAAATGCGTTTTGAAGGGGAAAGATAGTAGTTTCCAATGATATTTTCAGTTTTGAGAAAAAAAATTTTTTCGCCAAGTTACATAACCTTGAAAATAGCAAAAATACGTGTTTTTTGCACTTTTGGGTTAGAATATCTCGGAAACCTAGGGTGATGGATCAATTCTGAGGCCAGATTCGGATTCAGCGCGCCAAATGCCTTCGGAAACGTAGTGTCTGATCTCTGGAACTTTTTCCTTGTTGGCCTGTGTTATTATTAGTCCTCAGAGGAGTTTCCCGCAATATAGTTAGTTTAATAATCGAATTAATTCGTTAGCTTAATGCATACGTGGTAAAGAACGACACTGAACGAGTTTGTCTGGCCTCTGGACAAAATTCACTGATTGAATTGTACATCAAAAGAAGTTTACTCTAAAAATTATTAATAATATGTACTTACGAGCTTATGGAATTTACTTAAAATTCACCGTTAGAACTTAGCAAACCGCTACATTGACATTTTTGTGACGGGTAAACAAAATTTTACTAAAAAAAATTCAGTCGTTAACAACTTTCATAACGTTACGTTAAGAACATTATTGAAGTTAACGTAATATATTTTTGTAGTTAAATAACGTTCACGTATGTCAAAAAGTATTAATGGGATTCTCAAATACGGGATTTTAAATCTTTCTATTATACCGAACAAATCCATGATTGATGTATCGGGTCTCCTAAAATTCAATCAAGATTTGAATTTTGCACCATTTGTGTTGCCTGACAACTGACAGTTCAGGTTATTGAAAATGGAGCACTACTCGACAGAAAAACGCGTTTTCATTGTTTTGCAGGTTTGGCAGCTACAGTTTGCAATTTTCTTACAAAATATGGTCGGAATAGTGATTTAACTTCAACAACTGTGAAGTGATTAACTGAAAAATTCAGGGAGGCTAGATCAATTAGTGATCTTAAACACTCTGGCCGTCCTTCAACAAGTAATTCAAGTTACTGAAAGTCCAGGAACATCAATTCCGTACTGCGGTCAAGAATTGGACATTCGAGAAGCTCTCTATAGCGTATTCTTACGAAAGATTGGAATCTTTATTATTACAAAATTTGGTTGATTCATTAACTAAAGTCTACTGACCACGCAGAGCGAAGAAAGTTCGTTGAATGACTTATGGAACAAGTGGATGCTGATTTTTCGAAAAAAATCGTCTTCAGCGATGAGGCTCATTTTCATCTTGATTAGTCAACAAAATTGTTACATTTAGGGTTCAGAAAATCCACGAATGACTGACTGTTGAGAAACAAATTTGGTGGATACGAAATTTCACGTAATTAGCTCGAAGTAGTCGAAAGATATTAAAGAAAATGTTATTTAATTTTTCAACTTCAACACCCTGTATCTCACCAAGGAACCACTTTACACAAAAATTTTATATGAAGTATCCCTACTAAGAGTTCTATTTGCTGGCGAGGTTTGTAACCTTATTTTTGTTGCACCTTGTATATGCGATATTACAGAACACAGGACTACGTTAAAAAAGTATTTGTACTAAAAGCTTACTCAAATGCAAGAATTGTTCCGTTTTCAATTTGCGCAGTTGTAACGAGACTGGAGCTCATTAAATATCGTGTGTACCTATCTAGGCGTAGGTGTAGAATCAAAACAAATTAATCAAAACATACTCGTACTGAAAACACACTATATCTGCTGGAGAAAAAGCAGTAGTACTAATTGTAAGGCTTTGCCATACAGAAGAGTAGCATTTTATTTCCCAAATTAAACATTTTAAGTAAAACATAACAGTCGTAGTAGATAAGTTGGATGTCACAACTTACCTGCTATCATCCTCTCTCGATCATAAGATTGCTTAATTTTTTGAAGTAATCCACAAAACGACACAATAAAAATGAAGATAAGAGCACAAAGAAGCAGCAGTTCAAAACCCATTCTAAAAATCAACACTATTTTTTATCCCACTAATATAAATATACCTAGTTTACCTACATTATGGTGAATGCTTGAATCCTTCATAATTAGAAAGAGATATTGATTTTTTAATCCTTAGATTAGATAAATTGATGTGACGTACCGATGTTGCCCTGATAATAGTATTACTTATTGGTGATGCTTAAATATGTGACCAAATGTTTTCACATTTCAAGTGAATATAACCTGGAACAAAGAAATTTTTAGATCTGTGTAAATTAATAAAATAAATAATAGTTGCTCTTACAATTTAGAATCATATGTTTATAAAATGAGAAAACAACAATACGTCTGAGAATTATAACATACTAAATTTAGATAGAAGATAAGTATGTTTAGGTATGGAATTAATTAGGTATTTGTTAATACTGAATTTCAGTAAAAAATAATCCAATAAAAGTGTACCTTTGATTATATTTTCATTTTTACTTAACTTTAACCTATTTTTACTATTTCAATAAAGTAGGGATGAAGGATCTATTATATTTTGCTGTCCAAAATTCAAAAGCGAATGATAATTTCATCATATACTAACACTCATTTGAACTTTTGGTGTAATTTCATGTATTTGATGTAATTTATAATAATAATATTATTTATAAGCATTAGTTTAAAGACGTGCTTAACGCCAATATTGCCATAGTCTATTTACAACTATTATCTACCAAGCAGAAGGTACATATTGGTTAAGTTCACCCTGTACTATAATAATAAACTTATAGTAAGCAGTTGCATTCTGAACACCTCATGCAAGATGCATAAAACACAGCATGTGACAAAGACAACGTACGTTACACTTTAAAAAGGTTTTCCTGATCAATCATCCACAATTTCAAGATTATGTGTACTGAATTGCAACCAGCCTTTGTATTTATCATTATCACTCGAATCACTAGACGTACTTCATTGTACTCTTTTCAATAATGGGAGAACCTATCATTTACAAATTGGAATAATCTGTAGATAAATGATGTTCATTTCAATTATTATTTTGTATAAATTACATTTTGTCCTTTTCGTTTATAATTAATTAACAATTCTAAATTAGTAGTTAATGTACCTACATTGACATATTTTTGTTAATGTTATTAGTAACTTATCTACCAGCGTTTTAGATACCTATTAATTATTTAAGACAGAGGTATTTATGATATTAGTCATTATCAACATCATCATGATTATTACGCTGAAACTTCTATTAAATTATGTATAGAATAATATATTTTTTTCTTATGTTTCGAAGGAAACAACATTTTATGAACAAAATTCTTATAATGTTACAATGTATTCTATTTTGCGCTTATACGTCTATTTTAGAAGTATGCGTTGAGTTAGAGTTAGAGTTTTTTTTAATTTTTGGCAAGGTATTTTGAACACAATAGGTCATGAAATTGAAGTTAAAACAAAAATTGCGTTTGCCAAGATCGATCTCATAGACTAACCTATTATAGAGAGAGAGAGAGGGAGAGAGTTGATTTTAAATTTCAAATATGATTGACGCATATTCTCAGCAAAAATGTATGAATTGTTAATCATAATGACACTTGGTCTTAAAATCTATTTACGCAAAATGAGATTATATATTTTTTTATTATTCATAATAATATAGTCATTTTCACAATTACGAGTAATATATAGCTACTTCTTTTTATGGAATAAAATTATTGGCTAATTTAATGATTTTAAAATTTGGAAAACTATAAGTTGACTTTAAAAATATCGAGACTTCTTCAAAACATAATTTGCATTTCAGAAATAAAAAATAAATGCTTTTTCCAATGGCATGCAATAATTACCATGAAAATCGTAATCAAAGTATCTCATATCTACAATCGTTAATGTTAATTTTTTTCACTTCAAATGCCATTTTAGTCGTCGTTTGTTCATACAAAATTTCATTTTAGTATCTTCATATATTAAGATATAGAACTGTTTAACTAAAAACTTATACATCATATATTTCAATAACAAGTACTATTGGAAGTACATGTTCTTAAATTGAGATAAATTTCCTTTTTAATTCTTGGCATTCCTAAATTTTGGAAATGTCCTTAAAATGAGACAAACACTTTTTAATACACAATAGGAATTATTATTTTAATAAAACTTACCTTAACTATTTACATCTTGGTACTACTTGATATATTATGGGTATTCCCATCAACTTGCTTTTCTTGGCCTTTAAATTAATCCATCCTACACTATTCCCTGGCTTTGAGTAAACGCCGTTGCTAGTTTAAATGCAACTGTGGTACTACTAAACTCTATTAAAGATAAAATTATCTATTATTTCCACAGGTAAAATATTTTACAGTCATGTTTATTTAATGATAATAAGAACGAATATTTTTCACATTTATTTAGCTACTTAAAACGTATATTTACAATAAGAATTTATGCTTACATCTTTAGACAATGGGTTTCTCTAAAACGAACATTTTTATCGAGTTCACGTTTCGTCTTTGTTAACACCTAAGCTAAAGTCGCTGTTTTTTTACTACGTATTTTTGTCAGTTTACATTTCGTAGTGCTTTGTTTAAACAGACTTAATTTCATAAAAAACAGATATGTATGTTTAACAAGATAATCGTAAGTACAGCCACCAAATGAAGTTTACACTTCTTTTTTGGTAATAGCTTCCCTATTTTGTTTTGTAATATTGCACTTTTATTACTATGAACATGCAGTACGGGGTCATCTGATATATTCTAACCGTAGAAATGTCTAGAGTTATTATCTTTTTTAAGAAAAAAAAAATAGTAAACAGAAAAGTTTTTTTTTTTCAAAAAATAAAAACACTTATAATTTTTAGTCAATAAGCCTGTCATTACATTCTATTAGATTGTTTTTTTTTACATTAAAAATACTGCTCGAAGTCCTACCCAAAAAATATTATAATTATAGGTTTGTTCTAGCTTCTACAAGGTAATTCAGAACTTATCCGAAACAATTTTTTTTTATGTACAATGTACTCTTACAAATATAATTTTGTAAAATAGAAATAAAAAATTATCAGTTCAGAAATTATTTAAAAATACACTTCTGCACGACACTGGAAACTGGTCCACTGTAAAACCTGACCTTGCACAAGTCATGGCAGTCGTAGACCGGCACAACAGCAAAGTGTAATAAAAATTGAACGGACAAACAATTGAAAGAATTTCTTTTCTAAAGAAAGAAATAAATACAATTATTTACCTATTTTATATCAGCAAATTCAACTGCTTTTGGCGCTATTGTTTTTATTAATTAATAAAATTAATTTGTGGCTTGAATTAATAAAATAATTTGACATACCTGATGTTACANATTCAACTGCTTTTGCCGCTATTATTATTATTAATTAATAAAATTAATTTGTGGTTTGAATTAATAAAATAATTTGACATACCTGATGTTACAACAACTGTTAAAAATTTTGTCCACCGACGTGTAATCACATTTGGGCCCGTCTTACTCAGTTTCTACGAACTAACACAAATGTTGTCTCGTTTCACCATAACACAAATGTTGTCTTGCTTCACCATAACGAAAATTTCACTGTAACACAAATGTTGTCTAGCTTCACCATAAATTAAAACGATATCCATCAACTCCGAGTTGCTATACACGTAAGCCATTTTTGACACGTGGAAAAATAATGTATGTAATACCTACTAAAATTGGATTTCAAGTATTCGGGATCGCCTGGGGCCACGTGGAGAGAGAGAGAGAGCGAATTGCGTTCAGCGCACAACGCGAATGACGCTAGAGACTACAGTAGCCCAGTGATGTAAGGGTTTTAAATACTACAACTGTAATAATTTTTTTCTCGGAAACTACAACAATTTTACAATTTTTTTTACTCTATTGACTCCATTTTTCATGACACATCTATTTTCAAATTTTTTCGGATAAGTTGTGAATCACCCTGTATATAACCTTGACAGTGATTTTTCCATGACTGGAAGCACACTGATGATTTAAAGATACTTTCTTAGATTTCGAATGTTGATGACTGTATATGAGTGTATACCCCTTCAAAGTCAATTAAATAAAGTAGGTACAGGGTGATTCACTATATTTTGACTCTCCCTTAAATTTTCTTGTTTTAAGAGTTATAATAAAATGTAAAATACAAAAGTTGCACTATTTTTTATGAAGTTTTCGAAAATGATAGTAGAAAAACAAATGAAGTCCAAACAAAATGACCGCGGATGTTAACTTTGTTAATTTAAACGAAACATCCTGTATATTTTTACAAATTTGGATATAACGTTCCTTGTCTAGTATAGTCATATAGGGTTTGTTGGGTCCACCTCTAACAATAAACGAGATAATATTAAAAAACGAAAAGATTTAGTTAAAATACCTATATGCATTTTTGACCATATCAATGACCGATATGTCAAAATATTACAACTAAATCAGTAATTATTGGAAAGAAGGCAGAAATGTCTTAAAGAGGTCTAACAATTACAAAATGTCTTATTTTCTTAAGAAAAAAATCTTCTTTTCGTTTTTTAATACTATCTCACTTATTATTATTAGAGGTGGACTCAAAAAACCTTACATATATGATCATGCTCGACAGGGAACATTCTATCCAAATATGTAAAAATATACAGTGTGTTCCATTTAAATTAACAAAGTTAACATCCGCGGCCATTTTGTTTGAACTTCATTTGTTTTTTTACTATCATTTTCGAAAACTTTCTAAAAAATTGGACTTATTTTCACAATTTCTGTCCACACTCGATTGAGTTAAATTTTCCTCTATTAGTATGAGTACAACTAAAATTTTATTAGTGAAATTTTAGTTCAAATATTATGAAAAATGTGTAAAATTATCAAAATTACCCATATTGACCTGAACTGGTAGGTAGGCAGGGAGGCAGGGAGGCAGGGAGGCAGGGAGGCAGGGAGGCAGGGAGGCAGGGAGGCAGGCAAGCAGGCAGGCAGGGAGGCAGGCAGGCAGGCAGGCAGGCAGGCAGGCAGGCAGGCAGGCAGGCAGGCAGGCAGGCAGGCAGGCAGGCAGGCAGGCAGGCAGGCAGGCAGGCAGGCAGGCAGGCAGGCAGGCAGGCAGGCAGGCAGGCAGGCAGGCAGGCAGGCAGGCAGGCAGGCAGGCAGGCAGGCAGGCAGGCAGGCAGGCAGGCAGGCAGGCAGGCAGGCAGGCAGGCAGGCAGGCAGGCAGGCAGGCAGGCAGGCAGGCAGGCAGGCAGGCAGGCAGGCAGGCAGGCAGGCAGGCAGGCAGGCAGGCAGGCAGGCAGGCAGGCAGGCAGGCAGGCAGGCAGGCAGGCAGGCAGGCAGGCAGGCAGGCAGGCAGGCAGGCAGGCAGGCAGGCAGGCAGGCAGGCAGGCAGGCAGGCAGGCAGGCAGGCAGGCAGGCAGGCAGGCAGGCAGGCAGGCAGGCAGGCAGGCAGGCAGGCAGGCAGGCAGGCAGGCAGGCAGGCAGGCAGGCAGGCAGGCAGGCAGGCAGGCAGGCAGGCAGGCAGGCAGGCAGGCAGGCAGGCAGGCAGGCAGGCAGGCAGGCAGGCAGGCAGGCAGGCAGGCAGGCAGGCAGGCAGGCAGGCAGGCAGGCAGGCAGGCAGGCAGGCAGGCAGGCAGGCAGGCAGGCAGGCAGGCAGGCAGGCAGGCAGGCAGGCAGGCAGGCAGGCAGGCAGGCAGGCAGGCAGGCAGGCAGGCAGGCAGGCAGGCAGGCAGGCAGGCAGGCAGGCAGGCAGGCAGGCAGGCAGGCAGGCAGGCAGGCAGGCAGGCAGGCAGGCAGGCAGGCAGGCAGGCAGGCAGGCAGGCAGGCAGGCAGGCAGGCAGGCAGGCAGGCAGGCAGGCAGGCAGGCAGGCAGGCAGGCAGGCAGGCAGGCAGGCAGGCAGGCAGGCAGGCAGGCAGGCAGGCAGGCAGGCAGGCAGGCAGGCAGGCAGGCAGGCAGGCAGGCAGGCAGGCAGGCAGGCAGGCAGGCAGGCAGGCAGGCAGGCAGGCAGGCAGGCAGGCAGGCAGGCAGGCAGGCAGGCAGGCAGGCAGGCAGGCAGGCAGGCAGGCAGGCAGGCAGGCAGGCAGGCAGGCAGGCAGGCAGGCAGGCAGGCAGGCAGGCAGGCAGGCAGGCAGGCAGGCAGGCAGGCAGGCAGGCAGGCAGGCAGGCAGGCAGGCAGGCAGGCAGGCAGGCAGGCAGGCAGGCAGGCAGGCAGGCAGGCAGGCAGGCAGGCAGGCAGGCAGGCAGGCAGGCAGGCAGGCAGGCAGGCAGGCAGGCAGGCAGGCAGGCAGGCAGGCAGGCAGGCAGGCAGGCAGGCAGGCAGGCAGGCAGGCAGGCAGGCAGGCAGGCAGGCAGGCAGGCAGGCAGGCAGGCAGGCAGGCAGGCAGGCAGGCAGGCAGGCAGGCAGGCAGGCAGGCAGGCAGGCAGGCAGGCAGGCAGGCAGGCAGGCAGGCAGGCAGGCAGGCAGGCAGGCAGGCAGGCAGGCAGGCAGGCAGGCAGGCAGGCAGGCAGGCAGGCAGGCAGGCAGGCAGGCAGGCAGGCAGGCAGGCAGGCAGGCAGGCAGGCAGGCAGGCAGGCAGGCAGGCAGGCAGGCAGGCAGGCAGGCAGGCAGGCAGGCAGGCAGGCAGGCAGGCAGGCAGGCAGGCAGGCAGGCAGGCAGGCAGGCAGGCAGGCAGGCAGGCAGGCAGGCAGGCAGGCAGGCAGGCAGGCAGGCAGGCAGGCAGGCAGGCAGGCAGGCAGGCAGGCAGGCAGGCAGGCAGGCAGGCAGGCAGGCAGGCAGGCAGGCAGGCAGGCAGGCAGGCAGGCAGGCAGGCAGGCAGGCAGGCAGGCAGGCAGGCAGGCAGGCAGGCAGGCAGGCAGGCAGGCAGGCAGGCAGGCAGGCAGGCAGGCAGGCAGGCAGGCAGGCAGGCAGGCAGGCAGGCAGGCAGGCAGGCAGGCAGGCAGGCAGGCAGGCAGGCAGGCAGGCAGGCAGGCAGGCAGGCAGGCAGGCAGGCAGGCAGGCAGGCAGGCAGGCAGGCAGGCAGGCAGGCAGGCAGGCAGGCAGGCAGGCAGGCAGGCAGGCAGGCAGGCAGGCAGGCAGGCAGGCAGGCAGGCAGGCAGGCAGGCAGGCAGGCAGGCAGGCAGGCAGGCAGGCAGGCAGGCAGGCAGGCAGGCAGGCAGGCAGGCAGGCAGGCAGGCAGGCAGGCAGGCAGGCAGGCAGGCAGGCAGGCAGGCAGGCAGGCAGGCAGGCAGGCAGGCAGGCAGGCAGGCAGGCAGGCAGGCAGGCAGGCAGGCAGGCAGGCAGGCAGGCAGGCAGGCAGGCAGGCAGGCAGGCAGGCAGGCAGGCAGGCAGGCAGGCAGGCAGGCAGGCAGGCAGGCAGGCAGGCAGGCAGGCAGGCAGGCAGGCAGGCAGGCAGGCAGGCAGGCAGGCAGGCAGGCAGGCAGGCAGGCAGGCAGGCAGGCAGGCAGGCAGGCAGGCAGGCAGGCAGGCAGGCAGGCAGGCAGGCAGGCAGGCAGGCAGGCAGGCAGGCAGGCAGGCAGGCAGGCAGGCAGGCAGGCAGGCAGGCAGGCAGGCAGGCAGGCAGGCAGGCAGGCAGGCAGGCAGGCAGGCAGGCAGGCAGGCAGGCAGGCAGGCAGGCAGGCAGGCAGGCAGGCAGGCAGGCAGGCAGGCAGGCAGGCAGGCAGGCAGGCAGGCAGGCAGGCAGGCAGGCAGGCAGGCAGGCAGGCAGGCAGGCAGGCAGGCAGGCAGGCAGGCAGGCAGGCAGGCAGGCAGGCAGGCAGGCAGGCAGGCAGGCAGGCAGGCAGGCAGGCAGGCAGGCAGGCAGGCAGGCAGGCAGGCAGGCAGGCAGGCAGGCAGGCAGGCAGGCAGGCAGGCAGGCAGGCAGGCAGGCAGGCAGGCAGGCAGGCAGGCAGGCAGGCAGGCAGGCAGGCAGGCAGGCAGGCAGGCAGGNTAGATAGATAGATAGATAGATAGATAGATAGATAGATAGATAGATAGATAGTGTATATTTGACCATTTTACATATTGTCATACATTTATGGCAAGTCAAGTGTACAAAATATTTACTTCTAATACAACAACAACAATAATAGTATAAAAACAACAATACAATATTATCAACATTAACTACTCACAAACATACCCTACAGCACATACACATACATATCCTACTCATAATGAGTATTATTAAAAGCCTGTACTGAATAAAAACAGTATTTAAGTAAAAATCTTCTAATTTCAGCTTTGAAACAAGTTAAATTTAATTGTGTAACAGACAGTGGCAACCTATTGTAAAGCCCCACTTCCAGTGAATTACATTTTGATTTCTTTAGGTCGGTAGCAGTCCACTATAATTGTATTACAGCCTCTTGTGTTATACTTATGTATATCTGACTGATTATGAAAGTTGTCAATATGTTTATATGTATTTCAATAAGTGTAAAATAAATGTATAGGCAACGCAAACGTAAAATGCCTAAAGCAATAAAATACTGTTGGCAATGCTGTCTGCTACTTAAATTGGCTATCACTCTAATTACTTTTTTTTTGTATGCAGAAGATTTTGTGTGACTGACTAGAATTTCCCCACAATGCTACCGCTTAACACAAGCGGGAGTGAAAAAGAGCAAAATAGGTGGAAATTAGAGTGGTCTGTCTAACTACGGGTTTTAGTTGTCTAATTAGAAAAATGGTACTTGGTAGCGACTTCAACAGATATTCAACATGACCTGTCCAATTCAGGCCATCATCCAGTGTCACACCCAACAGCCTCACACGATCACCCTTTTGTTATCGTTCTGTTGGTGCAAATAAAAAGGTCCTGAGTTTTCTCCACATTAATTTTGAGCCCATTAATATCAAACCAATTTTCAGCCTGGTTTTTTGGCAGGTCTGAAGCTGTTTTTAACTGAAATAAATCCTTATGCGAGACAATTAGGGTAGTATAGTCTCAAACAATATACACTTGTTGGGGGACAAAAAATAGTGAATATCATTAATGAAGATCAAGAATAGTATCGGTTCTATAATGGAGCCCTGCGGTACACCGTATTGAATTTTCTCAAATTTAAACGCATGATAGTTCTTAGTAACAACACATTGTTGTCTATCTTGAAGGTAAGCAGTAAAAAATTTCAACGACAAACCTCTTATCCCATAGTGCTCTATTTTAGTTAATAGTAGATCGTACGAGAAATGCAGTCGAAGGCCTTCGTGAGATCGCATAGGACGACGGCCGTATGCTCACGCTCCTCAAACCCCCTAACTGTCTCCCTCACGACATGACGCACTGCATCGGATGTAGAATGGTTAGGCCTAATACCAAACTGACCAGCACACAGAACAGAATTATTTTCCAGAAAATTATATAGGCTTTTTTTGAGTAGTCGCTCTATAATTTTACCAAAAATTTGTATAATTGAGATTGGTCGGTAATTGTTTATGACATTCGGATCATCTTTCTTAAATATGAGTATAACTTTTGTCAACTTAAAACAACGGGGGAATATTCCCTTCCTAAAGCAAGCATTGATAAGCAAAGTAAGGTATGGAAGTATAATTTCAATCGTCTCTTTAACTATTTTAGAATTAAGCTCGTACACGTCAGTACAGAGAGAATTTTTCAGTGATTTAACAGCATACATAATAGTGTCTTCAGTTACTGGTTCTATAAAGGAACCAGCAGGAGAAGGCACACCAGCCAGTATATTTACATTAGATATATTACCAATTGGTAGTGTTTATTTTATTGAACTAGCTATATTTATGAAATAGTCGTTAAATTGATTATCAGATATTGTAGACAGGTTTACTGACTGAACCTTATTTCTCTCCTGGTTGACAATGTTCCAGCTGGCTTTTTGTTTAGTATCAGATTTTTTTATATAATTGCTATATGCAGCTTTTTTTGCTGCATTAATAGCAAGTATATATTCCTTTTTTAGATTGGTATAAATACTATAGTCTAATGGATTTTTTGAGACATCATATATTGTTTTAACAATAGAAATATTTTTTCTCATTTCTTTGAGACTATCGTTAAACCAAATAATAGAAGATTTATTACTACCAACCTTAATTTGTTTCAAAGGAAAGAATTTTTTTATTAATTCCCGGGAAGTTGAACATAAAAAAATCTGAAGCCGAATCAATGTTCATGTGCTCATCAGTAAAAAGGTTCCAATCCACCACCCTCAACGAATTCTTAAGTTTTTCCAATCCAGATCTTGTGATTTGCCTTCTAAATATCGGTTCAGGTAAATTACAAACAGTAGCAATGTGTCTCTGTCACTCAATGTATTCACTCCATACCTTTTTGCTTTCACTCAGACCAATTTATTTACAGTGTAGTTGTCTGGTGAGAAACAAATAATTTATTTACAGTGTAGTTGTCTAGTGAGAAACAAATAATTTACAATGAAATATATTCATATGCAAAGTTCTTATACACGTAAAATGAAGCCCTCCCTCTTCAACTTCAGAATCAACTGGAACGCATGGATTCTATATAATATTTGGGAGTTTACCTTGATACTAATATTAATAGTTTCTACACATGGATACCACTATAAACTTTTGTTAAGTCGTTTTAATTTGATTTATTAAAGTTATGTTGCTTACAATTTTTATATACACTGTTACACAGTAGTATCGACTGTCGTGATATCCTACGTCGACAACATTTTTTAACTGTCTTCCTTACCCCACTTACCTTTTTATTCTTCTGATTCTAATACCAATGTGGAATTAAAATCTTCTGTTACTTTATGATACGAATTATAATTTCATTTGTAACTCCACCTATATATTGTAACGTAGAAGATTTATATTATGCTGTTAATTTATTATTTTTTGTATTTTTATGCCAGATTCGCAATAGGGAGAGGATCGAACTTGTCCAGATACTTGAAAAAATTGACCAAAAAAGGAAGCAACTTTCAGTTTGTTACTAAATCTTGGAACTTCAGTTATCTCTCCCCAACTGGATGGTATCCGACAAGATGGTTCCAAGGTTTCACTTCCACAAGCCATTTAAGACTCGAATGGAGGATCAAAACAGATGTTAGGAAAACTTTAATACCCTGGAAAAATAAATCTTGGTATGGTTTTCGGACGTCTCCAAAATTTCCAGAGGGATGGGGGCAAGAATATATAGACTTAGACCCAGATAGAGTGCAAGCTACAGTCTGGGGAGGTTTCCCACTGTATTTCAAGCAATTTTCACGACAATGGCAGGTTTAGCAGAGAATGTACGTAGAGGTTATAAACATAAACTCATATACTCTGACGGACATACAGCAATTAAGGCTTTAGATACACAGAAGGTAAGTTCAAAATTTGTGTGGGAATGTTTACTAATTCTGACTGAACAGACTACTACTAATACAGTTAGATTGTGTTGTGTGTCACAAAGACATTGACGCAAATGAGAAAGCTGATGATCTTGCTAGAAAGGAATCCGAAACAGAGTTTATTGGTCTCCCAATGCGGTTAGGGAGCTCTGGGTAAATGGGCTGCTGAGGACACCCTTTTTGGAACCCAAGGAATTGAGAGAAGTGTCGGCAAGGAAACTTTTGGACTTGGAAACTGCAAAAGGGACAAAATTACATAAATAGGTTAGAACGGTGGAACGTACAATAAAAGAAGTTAAATTATTTAACCACACAAGTTACATAATTCATAGGTACCTAATTAATTATTATTTATTTGTTTAATTGCACTGGACTGGACCTACGTGAACTAACCAGGTCTTGAAGGTAAGTAAATATCTTAATGTTATTTATACTTTCAGGATTACAAGAGAGATTGCAACCATTAATAATTTGTTGTACAGAAATAATACGAACAAAATGACAAGTTTTACATTTCTCATCTATTAATAAACTAAATGACTGGTCAGAACTGAACGACAAAATTATGTAATAACAAAAATAGTTTTGGAGAGCACAAGTAAAAACAAAACGTACATTAATTCGCTGAGTGCGTAAATTAAGTTTGTTGGATGTCTTGTTTTTCATCATTAAATAATGAATCTAACGAATTACTGTTATGAATGACATGGAATGGAGGTAAGTCTCTAATTGTCTAAAAAATTATTTTAAAAATGTTTTCTTTTTAATAGGAATTATTATTTGTTAAATCCTTTCAAGCTTGTGAATATTTCTTATTACCATAACCTTATGTAAATATTGAACATACGACTTTAATTATTATCACTTAGGCGTTATCGGTCACTGAATGAATTTTGTTTAGCATACTTTCGTGATTATTATGAGAATATATTAATAATTACAAAAAAAAGAGCAACTAACACTGCCTAGCACTAATTGCATTGAATACTCTATTTGTATTAAATATTTAACAGTTTAATGGAAATGATAAACAACACTAAACGATTAGTGACAGAATGAGTACCATAAGAAACATATAAATTTTACAAGTTCCATATAATTTTGATTATTGAATCGAGATTGTAAAATATGTACACAGTACTACTTTAACGTTTATTTGAACTAGTAGGTAACTAATATTAATATAATATTCATTTCCTCTTTATGAACTGCTAATCTCTCCTTCGAATGGTTGGTTGCCTAGTTATGTTAGCCGTAAGTGTATTAAATTCGGCTAATGCTAACACTCAATTATCAGAAAAAAAGGTAAAATCATTATAAAATATTAACAATTTTCCATCTAGACTTATAATAAATAACGAATTATTGTTCTGTAGTTGCAGTTACTCTGTAATTGTATTTTATGCAAGTTTTTCTAATTTAGATTAATTATGTCCTTTTGTTTTTTGTTCAGGCTGGCTCTCTACATGTGTTTCGTGTCCACTTATATCTGGGGTATTCAATAAAGGCGAACAAGATTCTTCGAGTTGTGATACTTTTGTAAAAGTTTATGTTGTATCTGAATTAATTGGGAATATTACTAGTGTTTTACTAATTGTAATACTGTTATATATTTTTACACTGTTCATAATTCGGATTAAAAAACAACTCGTGTTTAACATGAGAAAACTAAACTTTGGACATATCTGAAATATCAAAGGAAGCCTTCTACGAAGTGTAGGAGTAACTAACTAACCTGATTCAGTAGGTAATTTTCTTTTGACTCTCTTCTAATTTTCTGCTATGCTTCCGCTTTAAGCATCTTATGTATTCATCTCTATCTTGCCCCAATACATCTTCCACCATTACGTAATTTCCAAGTAATCCATTATTTGAAATGGAACCAGAACCTCATGTTATGAAGGTATTTTCTTGACCTAGACATAGCCAGCTATTTTTTGGCTGTATCCTTGCAGGGGTATTCTAAGAACTCCTTAGCAAATTGACAGCTATTTGTTTCATAAACTTTGTGGGTGTTTTCCTTAATAATTTCAATAAGTGATGACAGCATACATCGATAGTAAGACCTAGGATTCTTTACATCGCTGTAAAAAGGGAAAAAGTTAATAGAATTCAGAGACTGGCCTTTTTAGGTATAACGGGGGTGATGGCATCGACCCCGACAGCTGCGCTAGAAGTAGGGTTTCTGAATTCTCGGCCTACTTTTTTCTCGGGTCTCGAGAATTCTCGACTAGGAATTCCCGGGAATTCTCGAATTCTCGAGAAATTTCTAAAACTTAAAAAAGTCATAATTTTGGTATTGCATTGCGAAATATAAACATGCTATTATACTTAACAATCATCATTAACATTTATTATTTATTCAGTATTTTTATTAATTACTTATGTTTCTACTTCTACTAACAAAACTAAATTAAACTTTGAGTTTCTTCTTAAAAACCTTTAACTTGTTTTTTTATTAAACACTTTCAATATACTTATGTTTATTTCAATGTTTTTGAATCGTAGTTTTCTTCCAATAATAATTATTAATAATCATTAATCATGCAGTCTTTTAATTAAATAAATAGTAAATAAGGAATTTAACCGAAGAAATTTTAAAAAAAACAAGCTTTAATTTAAAGATACAGAAGCGTTCTTCCTATTAATTTATCACTTCAACATTAGGTATCTGCTTATAATAAAATTTCTACACAGACTTATAACTAGGTACAGGGTGATTCACTATATTTTGACCCCCCTTTAACTTTTTTGTTTTAAGAGTTATAAAAAAATGTGAAATACAAAAGTTGCACGATTTTTTATGAAATTTTCGAATATGATAGTAGAAAAACAAATGAAGTTCAAACAAAATGGCCGCGGATGTTAACTTTGTTAATTTAAATGGAACACCCTGTATATTTTTACACATTTGGATAGAACGTTCCCTGTCGAGCACAGTCATATATGGTTTGTTGGGTCCATCTCTAACAATAAGCGAGATAATATTAAAAAACGAAAAGAACGTTTTTTATTAAGAAAATAAAATATTTTGTAATTGTTGGACGTTTTTCGGGCATTTCTGCCTTTTTTCCAATTACGTAAGGATTTAGATTTATTTGCAATATATTTTGACATATCGAACATTGATATAGTCCAAAATGGGTATAAGTATTTTAACTAAATCGCACTAATTAGTCCGTGAGGGGCTTATTTACTCATGGACAATGTTATATGGTAGGCCGTGACAGTGACAGGTAATATTATGACAATATTGTTATTGTTTGACAGTTTGTATTATTATTTATTTAAAATGGGTTACACAGAAGTAGAAAATTTAAATATTATAGAAATTAAGATAGAGTAGTTAAGATATTCTCCATAGTTTATTTTAATTCCTAATAATATTTCAATTTTCTTCTTCTGTGTAACCCATTTTAATTAAATACTAATACAAACTGTCAAATAATAACAATGTTATCATAACATTACTACCTGCCACTGTCACGACCTACCATATATAAGATTGTACATGAGTAATTGGCCCCACACGGTCTAATTAGTGAGATTTACTTAAAATACCTATACGCATTTTGGACTATATCAATGGACGATATGTCAAAATATATTACAACAAAATCTAAATCCTTACGTAATTGGATAAAAGGCAAAAATGCCTGAAAGAGGTCTAACAATTACAAGATGTCTTATTTTCTTAATTAAAAAAAAAAACATCATTTCGTTTTTTAATATTATCTCGCCTATTATTAGAGATGGACCCAACAAACCTGTATATGACTATGCTCGACAAGAAACGTTCCATTTAAATTAATAAAGTTACCATCAGCGGCCATTTTGTTTGAACTTCATTTGTTTTACAACTATAATTTTCGAAAACTTCATTAAAAATCGTGCAACTTTTGTATTTCACATTTTTTTATAACTCTTAAAACAAAAAAGTTAAATGGGGGTCAAAATATAGTGAATCACGCTGTACATTAAAAAAATAAGAATCATCAAAGTAAACTAAAGCCTTAAAAACTTAAAATAAATAAATCATGAGCTGGTAGAGAAACCACTTTAACCGCTCAGTTATTTGTCGAGAAACGAATTGAACCCAAGAACGAAACCAACTCCAGTCAAGAACTTAAGACGCGCGTGATTTTTAAATTTCTCGATTTCTCGTCACATTTTTCTCGTCTCGAGTAAGGCCAGATTTCCCGGGAATTCTCGCTTCGAGAAGTCTCGACCAGAAACCCTAGCTAGAAGTCATGCTAAATCTACCACCGCTGCATATAGTGGTGGCAAGAGAAGCGCGGCTAGCAGCATATCGACTCAGGAATAACAACGACCGGAGGGGTAGTATTTGACAAGATGGTTCCAAGGTTTCACTTCTACAAGCCATAATTGTCAAAAACGGAAAAAAAAGATTGAATAAGAAAAAGTTAAATAAATTAAAGAAGACGAAAGGAAAAGAATACGAAGCGGCTAGTGTCGCAAATCAGTTGTTGAGAAAGAAAAAAAAAATCTTAAGGAGTAAGGAGAATACAAAATTGTCGTTTATCGTGCAGGAAACTATAAAGGAAAGAAGATAACAACAGTGAAAATTAAAATTAGAGAAAAATTGTGTTTGAAGAAAGAATAAGGGTGTCAACGAAGTTCAGATAACTAAAGAGTAATAATCAAATAGTCATATTAGTAAAATTATTTGAATTGTCGTAGCTAGTAATAAAGAAGATAAGGAGTAAGAGCTATTAAGGCGAGTCCGGAAGTTGCAGCCAGGAGAGCGATACAAGAGACAGAGAAAGGAACAAATTGACAAATGGGAAAGAGTGAGGGGACGAAATGAAGGAAGAAGACAGGAGAGAAATAGCAGAAAAAAAATTATTACTTAAGAAATCGTGGACATTAAAAGAAAGAAATGACAATAGATATGTATGTATAGGTAATAAGTAAATGTTAGTTTGTAGAATAAAACAGTAGAAATAAGTTATCGCAGGATAAATAGGGACGTTCTTGAAAGGTTATAAAATTATAATTTATTGTCAATGTAAAAATTTAAACACAGATTACAACAATACTATTTAATTTTTTTAACAAAGTTAATTACAAGTAAAACCTATTTTGTGAACCGACTACTGAGATAATACCTCATGTTAAATTAAATTTGATTTATACAAAATTGACCTAAGTAATCTAATTGTCATTAAAATTATCAAACGTAAAATAGAATCCCATTTTAAATAAAGAAGACTTTATTTAAAAATGTTGTGTGTGTTTTAAATATATTTCTAAATTTGCAATTTATATTTCAAGATCAAATTGAGCGATAATAAATAAAAAGCTAGCCTGGTAAAGAATAAAAATGTATTTTCTAAAATAATATTAAAAATTTTTAATATTCTCACTGACGCTCAACATTAGATATTGCATAGAACTACACCAACATTAAAAACTAATTATCTTAAATTGAGCATCGCAATATATTCTCTGATAGTCAAGCTGCAATTAAAGCTTTAGGCGCACACAAGATTAGTTCAAAACTTGTGTGGGATTGTTTACAAATGCTGACTGAACTGGCCACCAATAATACAGTTACACTGTGTTGGGTGTCAGGGCACAAAGGCATTTGTGGGAACGAGATAGCGAATGAACTTGCTAGAAAGGGATCCGAGGAAGAGTTCATTGGCCCGGAGCCCTTTTGTATATCTCCCAGTGTGGTCTGGCGGACTCTGGGACTTCAAGGCCAGGACATAGCCATTCCAAGGAGCTCATGGAGTATCCTTCGAAGGAAAGAGCAAACGATTTACTGAGCTTGAATATAATCCGGCTCAGGAGAGTGACAGGACTCATAACGGGACACTGTCACTTTAGGAAACATCTACATAAGCTAAAGCTTGTAGATAGTCCGGTCTGCCGAAGATGTGACTTGGCGAATGAAACTTCTCTGCATATTCTGGGCGAGTGCCCGGGATTTGCACGTAGCAGAATGACACTACTGGGGAGACCATATTTAGAACACAAGGAACTGAGAGAAGTATCAGCAAGGAAGCTTTTGGACTTTGCAAAAAGGACAAAACTACTTGCTGAATAGGACTAGTAGTGGGACGCAGAATAGGCCTAATTAGGCCGCGGTGCCATGGGACTTATTAAGACCAACCACTAGGAAAGGAGAAGAAGAAGAAGAAGAAGAAGATCAGTAATGCTTGTCTACTATCTGTGTAGATTCTGATGGTTTTACCCGCAGTGTGCCTACGAGTGATTTCTTTAGCGGCAATGGTTGTACCTGCTAATTCCGTTTGTACCAAGGTAGCATGCATATCCAAAAATTTCCAACCCTTTTTGAGATCCCATGGTGGGCGACTCCTATTTTTATTTCACAAATTTTGTTCAAAATTTATTCATCACGATAGTTCTCTTTGAAGAACTATCGATCATCTCCTATAAAACATTAAATGTTCCGTGCTTCTTTATAAAAGTATAACCATCAATGTTTACCAGTCACCGGTGTCTATAATTAGAATTTAACATGCAGAAAGGAAACACCTAGTTTTTTCCTCAAGCAACAAATCAAGACAGAAAAAGATGCTAAAGTAAATCTAAATAAATTTCAAAGGAAAACTGGCACATTATTATTTCACTACCAAATTACTATTTTCATATGGAGTGTAACAAATTCGATTTTTTGCGAAACTCCACCAACTGTTTAGGATTTTTTTTACGTTCCATAGTTAAGCAAATCTTACATATATTAGTATATTAAAAATAAAAGCCCATTTACATGGATGAAGTGAACTGGCAAACCCTTATGAGTATTAGGATTTACGACCCTCTCCATAAGCTAAGAGAAAATGAGGATAGGTCATCCACCCACCGCAAGCTAGTCGGATTAATCAAAATCCGCAACCAAGTCAAATGACCTACCAAAATCCGCGACAGTATATTCAGCCATATATTTTGTTCAAATTGTTCTTATTATAACTTATTCCTTGAACATTCCTATTCTTAATTCACCTATATCTCATTATTTTCTTTATAGCTGTAGCTCTAACCTCTCCATCCTTATAAGCACTATATTTGGTATTGCATAAGCATTCATGCTTTTCATAAATGTTAACAAATTTGACTGACTTTTCTTCCAACCACATGCTTACAGCCATTTTAGAACACCCAAATGAATGAAAAAGTTTAACGATATTCAACTGGCAAATGAATCAGTGCAAAGGATCAACTGACATGAACCGACAGGTTTATATATTCAACTTGCAGTCATCCCAAATATATTCATGTTTCATATTCAGTTGAGTTGATCCATCTTAACTTATTCTTCTTATTATAAAATAAAATAAATTCAAAAAATTTGTATCTATAAAATCTTATCAAATGAAGTCAAACAATGTTCTTTAATGCCAAAAATCTAGATTAATACGTGGGAACTTAGAAATGTTGTACGTTCAGAGAATGATTTCCAGACACTTACCGTACGTCGCTCATGTACCATGTAATTCAGTGGTTGGTTGGTGGCACTCAAGTTGGAAGAACAAGAAAACACCAAAACTTTCCAGGAAGGGTTTTAATAACAATAAAACAAAACAAATAAAACAACGGTAACACCTCAGACTCGACAAACATTATTGATCCATTTACACGCGACAGCGTACCGAGATTCAGGGAATACGAGATCTATAGCAAAATTTGGAATGATTAAATAACACGAGACTCTAAAACTAAATAGACTGCTCAATGTGGAACCCAAGGAAAAACTGCCTTTTTTTCCTAGATCTATCCTGAATTCGACATCTCGCTTCGACACGCCCATTTCTTGGGTCCAGCCAGACGTTTCTGTTCTTATCATACTGGCGGGAACCCTAAATATCGGGACGTTTTAGCATAACTATGCCATGTTAATAGTTATCTAATTGACTGGACTTACATTTATATAAATAATTTTGAGACTAAACTTACAAATAACCCTACAGCTTCTTCTTGTGACTGCGTATAGCAATACGAGACGGATTAGTCAATGTCATTTAATATATTCTTATAGCTTCGAAAATCCGCCTAAAAAACAGCTATTTGATCTATTATTATGTTTCTCACAACTTCTAACAACTTATTTTGGAATTCCTACGTTCTTCGGCATGTATTTCGCGTGTTATTTGAAATATCGATTTTTCTCTTTATACCAAATGCTCAACACATAGCCCTAACCGACGGTCTAAGTGAACTTGTCAAAAAATTTTGCTAAATTTTATGAGGCCTTCTACGAAGGACGGCCTTGTGGCGACGCTAAACATACTTGAGAACCCTTAACTTTTCGATAATTAGTGTTGACTGAAATATTTTACTTTTTGGTCCATCCGTTCCGAGAACTAACAAATAAATTACCACGCGTCCCGGCTTTTGTTACAATATCAATCTAATCATATTCAACACTTGACACTGCCGTTTCCGAATGTTATTTTGCCTAAAAGTTCTATGAAAAAATCCTAAATAAAATGTGGGAACAAAAAGATCTTTCTGTAATAACTGTATTTAACGAGATGGTCTTTATTAATGATGATGTTTGATTTTTTATTTTGGATAATTATTATTTTGGATAATATTACTAGCTATTGACTAGACATTGCTAATGTAATTTAATGCTAGTTGGGGTTGTGGTGTCAAGAACATTGTCTGACTTTTTGATAAGATTTTTTGGGAATAAATGAATTAACTTTTAGGTTAATTTGAAAGGCTTATTGCCTTTATATATAT
>NW_019417006.1:39551-69432 GCF_000390285.2 Anoplophora glabripennis | reverse complement strand
ATATATATATATATATAGTTAGTCGCATATACTATTTTCCATACTGATAATAAATGCACTATTATACTATAAACACCATAACACTGTATAATCCATCCTTACAACGCATGTTAAATAATATAAATGAATGGAAGTCAAATGTGAGTTTTTTGTATCAATTATCTATGCCATAGAACTATGATATAAATACAAGATTTGATCAAAAAGGAGAAATTGTTAATTTCCTCAGGAAGTATTTATTTAATCTTCAGTCTTTATCCCATCTCATTCAAAGTAGCCTCCCTGTGACGTTATACACTTATGCCAACGTAGTTTCCAATTTGAGAAACACTTTAGGTATCGTCTTGAGCGCGGTTAACGATTTTGCCTTTATTTCATAAGTATATTGTTGAAAAATGCTGCCCTTTGAGTATGCGTGAATGAGTGAATGAAGTGAATGAGTGAAATGAGTGAATGCTGTCCTTTTGAGTTTGAAAAATAGTAAAGTCACAGGGGTCAGTCTGGAGAATAAGGTGGTTGCGGGATCACAACGGTATTGTGTTTCGCTACTTATGTAGTTGAATAAGCAAAGCGGTATGTGTCCGTGAGTTGTAGTGGTGCAAAATCCACGAGTCGTCTCTCAAGTTCTTGTTGTTTTCTCCTGATTGCCTCACGCAAATTGCTCAAAACTGTTAATGACCGGTCAGTGAATTAAATTGGCTGAAATTTTTATATGCTACAGGTGTTAACCTGCCCATCAAAATTCTCCATTTCCGCAATATCCAAAATTTCATAGTTTTCGAATTACTTTGACTTCAGAGCAATAACTCTCTATTCGAAAGGGTAAAAATGTTATTTAATATTTTTTGCCGTTTGCAGTTGCATTAACCAAGATGTACCACATGGAGTTGGATTGAGTTTAGCCCTGAATATTGATTTGGCCATTGCCTGCATTCATATGTGATAAATACATGTGCTTAAAAGAATTAATAAAATATTTAATTTTTTATTATAATTTATATACCAATAGGTTTTTATGACATCAACTAAAATAGTTTAACGGAAATCTGCAGTCAAAAGAACTACTCGCAGTTTCGAATACAGAGTTATCGCCCTGAAGTCAACGTAACTCGAAAATTATGAACTTTTGGATATTGCGCCAATGGAGACTTTTGATCGGCAGGTTAAGATCTGTAACATATAAAAATTTCAGCCAATTTAAGTGAAATCACTTTTTCATAAGAAAAGTGCGGGGTCCTTTGTTGCTGAACTATTCTATTGTAGTCCAAGAAAACGGTTAGAAGGACCTTCACATTTCACCAGATCTCGCCTCATCTTGGATGTCTTCTGGGCCTTCCTGAAAACATTTGTACCATTGTAAAGTTGTGGCTGTGACATAATATCGTCGTCAAATACCTTCTTTAATATTTTGAACGCTTCGCTATACTTAATTCGGTTTTTAACGCAAAATATCAGACAGACTCTCTGATCCGACATTCCGCCGCACAAAAAATCGCCAAAAACATTGATGTACGTCTTACTCATTCGCTCGCTAAACACAAACTAAGTGTGGCAGCTGCCTAAAAATTGACAGATGCGTCAGTGACAGTGCTACACTAACAAAACATTAAAGATAGAGCATTTAAATGTTAGATCGCTTTTTACAGGTTTTGATATATTTTCTGAAACTGTTTTAAATGAAGATTTTGATATTATGTGCATCTGTAAATCATCGTTATATGAGTTTATAACATCAGATGTGGTAAAAATACCTGGATTTAAATTGTTTAGAAAAGATAAGCCTACCAGATTGGGTGGTGTGGGAATTTCTATAAGAGAGGAGATAAATGCAAGTTTTTACTGATTTTGTGGGTCAATATTAGAATAAAAAAAAACTATTTTGCTTGTTGGGGTATTATACAGAGTTCCAAAACAAAGTAATTTTGTTCAGTTTATGGAAGTATTAGAAAATTTAATGTCTTTCATCACACTTCAATCAATATGATAATATTATACTTTTAGGGGATATAAATGTTGATCAGTATTTTGTCAACCCGGTAGCAAATTGTATGGCATCCTATGATTTTTCACAGTTAATATCTGAGCCTACACGTATCTCTAAATTTAGGCAAAAAATCATTGATGTTATATTTTTTAATAGAACCGATGTGGTACTAAATTCAGGTACTATAGACGCAGATCATATTTCAGACCATAAGACAGTATATTGTGAACTATTTTTTCACAATAAACGTCCTAAACCTAAAATAATAACATACAGATTTTAAAAAATTTTCATCGGATGATTTTTTCAGACATTAATAATATCGACTGGGACAACATATATTATATCAATAATATTGATAAGAAAATTGAAGAATATAACGCACTTATTTGACATACACGCTCCCTATAAAAGTTCGCTTATCACTAAACCTTACGCTCCTTGGTTTACTCCCACAATTAAGCAAATTATAAAAGATCGAAATAGGGCACTAACTAAATATAAAATTTTAAAGGAACTCAATGATTGGGTATTTTAGAAGTAATTACGCAACCTTTCGGTTCAAGTTATTAGACGCGAAAAAGTAGTGTACCTTGCTTATCAACAAAACTATTGTGGAAAACGGTGAGTAATATGAATAATAAAAAAAGTCAGGATTTGCACTTCCCTTATGAGTTGCGCAATGTTGATATAATTAATGACTATTTCCTTTCTGTTTACAGTCCTGCGAATAACTGTTTCGAAACTGTAAGTAAGTACTTGTCTAGTCGATATAAAGAAAATATATGTTTTAATTTTATATTAATTACTTATGATGATACTTTGAAAATTATAAATAGTCTTCAATCAAGTGCTTGTGGATTTGATTCTATTTCTGCTAAAATGTTAAAATTGTGTGCTCCTGTATCATATAAACATATTACACATTTGATTAACTGTTGTTTGGAAACTGGTTACTTTCCTCAAAAATGGAAAATCTCTAAAGTGAAACGGATACCAAAAGTAAACAATCCAAAAAGTGTATCAGATCTTCGTCCGATTAGTCTAATTCCTACTTTATCTAAAATTCTTGAAAAAGCAATTTATAATCAAATATATAACTACTGTTGTTCAAATAACGTTTTAAACTATTTTCAGTTTGGCTTCAGAAAAAGTTTTAGTACAACAGTTTTATTGGAAACTACAGATAATATATTTAGGTCACTTGATTCTGGAAATGCAACAGCATTTATTTCACTAGATTTTTCCAAAGCCCTCGACACACTAGACCATGCTTTGCTAATCTCGAAATTAAAATTTTATGGGTTTGATGACACTTCGTTGCAATTTTTCAAATTATACTTAAGTAATCGCCAATAGATGGTAGTCATTGATCATGAAACTTCCGCGTTATCCTTCATAAGTTCCGGGGTGACCCAAGGATCGATTTTAGGACCTATTCTTTTCTTGATTTATACTTGTGATTTATTCACTTGTACGAAGGCGTGTAATATATTGTCTTATACTAATGATACAAATTTGTAATTCCTTTCCCAGTGACACTGAAAACGCTTCTATTAAAATAAACAAAGATTTAGAATCCATAGCTAAATATGCTTATTCCAATAATCTGAAACTTAATCCAAACAAATCGTCCCTATTATCACGTGAGGCGTATGTGTATATCCATTCCCTGGATTATATGCCTCTAAGTGATAAAAGGGACGAAATGTGCGGTTATGTTATTATGTTTTAAAGTCAATCGGCAGGAAATTACACGTAGGTTAAATTTGCACATTGAGGGTAGGTCATTGGATATGTTGTCTCATATCAAAAACCTTGGGCTTATGTTTGATACAGATTTGAGGTTTGTAAAACATGTCTCTTTGTTGATACAGAAATGTTATACAGCATTAAAATTGTTATACAGGGTGATTTTGAATAGAGTAGCACAAACGCTACCAGTGCATCTAGATGAAAAAATAAGGCGAATGAACTAAATATACCTTAGACTTAGAAGTTGCACTCCTGAGGGATTACAGGGTCTTGAATGTTGTAGAGCCAACCAATATTTCCTTCAATTTATCTTGAACGATGTGGCGTAAATCATTTATATTTGGTACAGACATTTGTGCAGTGCGAACACATACTTTCTATTAATATTGTTTAAATATATCCACCAGAGGCGCTGCTGTCGACTACATGCAACATATTACTCCAAAGAATTTTTCACCCTGTATGAAAATACATATCTTATTTACATTTTCGGACGTAACAACTAAAAACAAACATTTTTTCTCTCTTGCATTTTTTCGATAAACGCGATAGTTTTTTTAGATAATTTACGAAAAACAAACTTCGGAAATTTTACAGCGACAATGGTTGCAGTAACAAACACATCAACACACCATTCTGTAATAGAAAAAAAAAATGCCTTTCTCGTAAAGTAATTTTAATAAATTTATTTAAGAGTTTTCTTTATGTAACAAATAAAATTATTTTAAGTGTCTAATTTAAGTAATAATATCTAATTTAATACTACCTACTGTAATCTTGAATGTAATACTACAACATAACGTTATCTTAAAGTAAAAAGTTTCTAAAGAATATTTTCAAAGTAGTTCCCATTTTCCTGAAAACACAATCTAACACGACGATTAAAATTATGACTTACTGTTGCAAATATTTCTGGGTTGTTACGAATATCGTCAGCTGCGAGAAAGATTTTTTGTCGCAATTCTTCAACAGTATTAACAGGAGTAGCATAAACAAGACTTTTCAGTTGTCCCCTTAAGAAATAATCAAGTGGGGTAATGTCCGGTGAATGGGCAGGCCAACTAACGGGTACATCGACACCACGACCTATCCAACGTCCCGGAAAATTTAAATTCAACCTGACAGCTAAGGTACCTACTATGTGCCGGAGCCCCGTCATGCATGTACTACATAACTTGTACACCTAGTGGTATATCCTCCAATAATATCGGGAGATTTTCATTTAAAAATCGAAGATATTCAAGAGCTGTCCCACCATACATTTACACTAAAATTGTGCTGAAATCTTGATGGACATATTTCATGGGGGTTTTCATCAGACCATGTATGACTATTACGATGGTTAACTAAACCACGTCTTTGAAAACATGTCTCATCGGTAAACAAAATATGAGATAAAAAATTTAAGTCGTGTCTGGACATGTTAAGATACCACTGGCAAAAAGACAATCCTTGCAGGTAAATCACATGCAGTTAATTCTTGAACCGGCTGGTGGTGAAAAGGGCGTAAAAGGTTATCACGAATTAAGTTCCAAACAAGGCTTTGCGAAACGTTGTTCTGTGTAGCCAGTCTTCCTGTACTTGTTTGAGGATTTTCTTCTAAATTGATAAGTATAGCTTCTTCAAGGTTTACATTTCTGATATACAGTCTTTGCACATTACCCTCACGCTTAGGTTGAATTTGGACAGTTTCTCGCAACCTTCTTTCCACAGCTGAAAAAGTTTGCCTGTGGGGAACCCGGCGATTTGGGTATCTCTCATGGTACAATCTTGTTGCGGCAGCACAATTTTTCAAAAAATACTTGGAGCATATCAACATATTCATTGTTAGTAAAATTTGCCATAATTAAACAACTATTATTTGAAACCGTTGATGACACTGACACATCAACACAAAAATAGCAAATTTTTTACTCAGAAAATTTGTTTCCGATTTACCAGGAGCAACTATGATGTTGGCGAAGTATTCCCATACTTATCAATTTAAGCAGGAAATCCTCAAACAAATCGTGTTAGATTGTATTCAAAGGAGTGGGAACTACTTTCAAAATATTCTTTACAAAATTTTTACTTTAAAATAACGTTATGTTGTAGTATTACATTCAAGATTACAGTAGGTAGTATTAAATTAGATATTATTAATTAAATTAGACACTTAAAATAATTTTATTTGTTACATAAAGAAAACTCTTAAATAAATTTATTAAAATTACTTTACGAGAAAGGCATTTTTTTTTCTATTACAGAATGGTGTGTTGATGTGTTTGTTACTGCAACCATTGTCGCTGTAAAATTTCCGAAGTTTGTTTTCCGTAAATTATCTAAAAAAAAACTATCGCGTTTATCGAAAAAATGTTTGTTTTTAGTTATTACGTCCGAAAATGTAAATAAGATATGTATTTTCGTACAGGGTGAAAAATTCTTTGGAGTAATATGTTGCATGTAGTCGACAGCAGCGCCTCTGGTGGATATATTTAAACAATATTAATAGAAAGTATGTGTTCGCACTGCACAAATGTCTGTACCAGATATAAATGATTTACGCCACATCGTTCAAGATAAATTGAAGGAAATGTTGGTTGGCTCTACAACATTCAAGACCCTGTAATACCTCAGGAGTGCAACTTTTGTCTAAGGTATATTTAGTTCATTCGCCTTATTTTTTTCATCTAGATGCACTGGTAGCGTTTGTGCTACTCTATTCAAAATCACCCTGTATATGAATAGATATTTACTTAATTATATGTTACGTAAAAAAATGTGTGAATCTCTGGTAATTCCTATTATTAATTATTCTTTTATAGTTTATTTTTCCTGTTTAAACAAATTTACCCAAAATCGATTACAAAAAGTTTTGAATGCCTGCTGCAGATTTGTTTATGGTACCTATGAAGAAATATGATCATGTCACTCAAAGATATAATGAACTCGGCTGGCTCAAGATTATCAATTTGTATAAATATCATATGGCTATTTTTGTGAAAAAATTACTCAAAAACAATTTGCCGCCTCATTAAAGAATAATTTTTTTATCGTAGTGACAGACATAATCATAATCTAAGGTATGTCCATCTTCTTCAATTACCAAGATTTCATACAGCTTTGTTTCAGAGATCTTACTCATTTAATGCTTTAAATGACTTTTAAATATATGCCTGTAAACAGCTTTCGGAAAAAATTTAAAAAGTATTTACTTTCATTTCGTCTTCATTAGCATGTGTTCTGTAGGATCTTATGCTGTTTTATTTTTTTAATAATCTTAAATTTTATTCTACTTTACTTCTTTTAATGATTTTAAATAATATTTTTAATATATTTTATTCAATGTTTACTTTATATATACAAATTTTTCTTGTAAACTTATTAAGGTTAAATAGAGTAGCCATAATAGGCTAGACTTCGCCTGTAAGCAATACCTATATTTTAAATAAAGACATTTATTATGATTATTATTATTATTAAAACTCCCTCTTCTAAATATAGCTACAAATAAATATTTACAAACGATACCTTAATAGTCTTACAAATTAACTTACTTCTAATAAACAAATTAAAATATGTACAGAATATTTATATCTTTTATATCACAGCGTACGAAACATTCATACTTTACTGATAAAAATATTTTTTTAAGGATTACAATCATATTGTAACAACGTCTGTCATCTAGACTTAGATAGAATTAAGTTGTTCTAGGAAATTTCTACAAAAGATGAGTTTTAGTTTTTATAAAAATTAGGTATATGAAATGTAAAATTAGATTACTTTGAACCATTTTATTTTGTGTAATACGTACTTTTCGTTACAATATACTTACAAAACCTGTTAAAACTTACAAATCGTAATATTGTCAGATACTTATATTTAAAATAAATTAATTTATGTATTGGGGGAAAATAGAAATTACAACAACCACACGTTCTGAAAATGTATATTTGGCAAACAAATAGACAGTGTAATTAAATATTCATTACAGGGAGAAAAATGTTATTTGCAATTTAGTGTTCAGTGTTCCGATTTATTTTGATTATATAAATTTTTTTCAAAATGCTGATAACTAACAAGAAATAAAACAAATATGTGTATGTAAAATATATTAAATAGGTTTGATTATTCAAAATATTGTAACTTATCTATGTACACTAGAATACTTAATGAGTTAAAATCACATAAATATTATGTATAGCATCGTACAGACAATTCTGTTTGAGGCGGCGGCGTACAACATATTTAAATCGGTTAAGTAGTTCATAAATCTGACTTATCACATATGGTTGACTTAAATACTATGAGTATAAATCTAATCCTAAAATTAAAATCAGTTCGTTGTTTTCGGTACCACCACAACTGTTGGTACCTCTGAGCTGCTACTACTGAGAGACGCTGCCACTGCTATCCTCATGGCTTCTTCATATGAGGGAGGAGCTGTAACAGAAATAATTTATTTATATGGTACCAATAATATTATTTAGGACAGTCATAGAAAAATATCGTGACATAAAATATAACACATTAATAATAAACATATCTGCAGTTTAGTTTATTAAGTATAACATTGGACTGATTACATTGTTATATATATTTCCGGTAATTATCAGTATTTAAACATACTCTGAATTAATCAATATTTTAACCTAATTTAGTATAAATTCTTTAAGTTATAGGTACAAGGTTACAATATATGTGTTCTATAAATTTCCGATAACTATCATAATTTGAAGATATTTTTGTTGTGATAATGTTTTATTTTAGACAAGAAACTTACAGATTGCAATACATGTTAATGATTGCTCACGTGGACAGCGCACATAAAAAAGTCGCGTTTACATACTCTATAAGTACATTTAATAAATCCAAGTATATTGGGTCGTATATTGCCATAACAATTATTGAGATGTTGAGTGCCTAATGGCATGGAAATTTATACGTGAATGAAAGTTCAATTTAAGTATAAAGATAAATAATGTAATTATTTGTAATTGCACCTTCGATTAACGGTCTTACTCCTCATATCTAGTTCAAAAAGAAGTTATTTTCACTAAATAATTTATGATGACACTTGTCATGTGGAAAAAGGCTAATCCAAAGAAAAAACCGTCTTAACAAACAGAAGATTTTGGGATCTTTAGCATAATAAAAATTTTCTTCATTTGTCAACAACTTTGTCAACATTATCTATATTGATTATACAGTATATAGCTGTAACTTTGTGACAAACTGAATCTTCTCATTAGAACAAACAACAAAAACAAAGGCAATATTGATTATGATCCTTCAAAGATTCGATGTGAAACATAATTGTTCATCAATTCATCAAGAACCATTTCTCAAATTTGACACAGTGCAGTTCTTTCATAGTAGTGTCTTATATAGTTTGAACAAAATCTAATCGATAACGTAGGAATTTAAAAGATTTCAGTTATAAAAAAGAAAATATTGAATAGAGCACTTTCCACCAAAATGTTTGTGCCTGTTGAGTTTTTTAATAGATTGCACATTTGAATTAGAAAGCCATGACAATGTTTTACGCTTGTCAGCAGCAGCTTGTATACAGGGTGATTCACTTTTTATGATAAGGACTTTAACCATCTATAGATCTCGTCAAAATAATGTAATTTTGAAGTATACACTTTTTCTTCCAAAGGCCTCCTTTTAGATATATAAGCTCTTGAAAAAACATTTTTTTTTTGGTTTTTATTTATTTATTTTAAAACTATGAAAGACATTTGTTTTATATTTGGTATGAAGTATACGAATGAAAAGCTGTATCGATTTTATAAATTTTTGTGAAATTTGGTCAATCATAGGCGTCCGTAAGGGGCTCTGATAACCCCAATTTTTAATATAATTTCTACGCCACTGGAAATATTTCAAAATGAATATATTTTTTCTACATTGCGGTTTATTGTACAGCAAAAAAGTTTCTTACTATTTTTAAATGAAATGCTCGGTTTTTGAGAAAAATGGCTTCTAATGGATTCATTGTTAATTTTTTCAAAGTAATACAGAATAAAATATTTAATATTGAGAAACAAACAGCAATAACAATTAACAATAGAGAACAAGAAAAAATATCAACAACACACACATCGCCTAATTAAGCTTTGAACTGCTCTCCTATTCATATTGGGGTTGTATTTAAGAGTTTCACAATTATTTTTAATACTTCTTAACCGTTTAAAAGTACAGACTTTCTTTAATATATCCCCAAACGAAATAATCCATGGGATTTAGAACTGGTGATCGTGGCGGCCAAGCAATATACGCCCGATCTAACGACGTGGATAGTGCTCCCCGATCCACTGCCTAATTTGAAGACCATAATGAGCACCATCCACATATTTTGTCCTTAGAAGTAATCTTAAGTCGTCGAGTAAAATATTTAAATCTTCTTTATTTGAAAAACTTAATAATTTCACATGTATTGAATCCATAAGAAGCCATATTTCTCAAAAACCAAGCATTTAATTTATAAATAGTAAGAGACCTTTTTGCAGAATAAATAAATGTAAAAAAAATATATGCATTTTGAAAAAATTCCAGTGACGTAGAAATTAGGTATATTAAACATAGGGGTTAGCAGAGCCCCTTACAGACGCCTATAATTGATCTATTTTCACAATAATTTGTAAAACCGATAGAGCTAAATATAAAACAAATGGCTTTTATAGTTTTAGAAAAAATAAATAAAAACCAAAAAAAAAAATTTTTTTTCAAGCGCTTATATCTCTAAAAGGAGGCCTTTGGAAGAAAAAGTGTATACTTCAAAATGACATGTTAACGAGATCTATCGATGGTTAAAGTCCTAATCATAAAAAGTGAATTACCCTGTATAAAAGTGCATTATTTTGCATTGATTTCTAAAAAATTAGAAGAATAATGCTTTTTATTTAAATAAATGCTAATGTCTATAAAATTTTAAACTCTGATTTTCCCCTTTTACCGCGACCACTATATTATTCGAAAAAAACTCAAGTTATTAGGTTGGCTATAATCCATCCAAATCTGTAAAAGAAAATAATTCTTTTTGTAACCAAATAACTCCTTTTTGGCAGTTGAGAACCCTCAAAACTCTCCGAATTTTCACGTAATTCATTAGATTTTGTTAAAATTTTACAAAAAGGGGACTGATTGTGAGATCTGTAGCGGGACTCCTGAAATCTCGATGTCGTTTTATCGATATCGAGATAATTACGAAACCAATCTCGATCGATTCGACTCGAAATGTAAATTGGTACTCTTGAAGCACATCGATATAGTCCTCGGATAAGTTCGGCAAATTTGGGGTAATATTGTATACCACCACGGTTAAGGCAACTGAGTGATATATTTATTTCTGTCTAACATATACGTATTTCAGCTATCTATCTCTTTTTGTCCGGCGGCGGCGTCACGCAGTTTATTTAAATTTTAAAATGAATACCTACCTATCATCAAATAAATAAACAGAAATTTATAAAATTATTTATTTAGTCTAAACAGTAAACCATGAAAGTTGATTTAAATGTACTTTATATTTAAAGGTTTTATGCGTACATACTCAACAAATTATTGATATTCCACATCCTAATTTTTTATTCGGTTTGAAATAAAAAACATAAAATACTACCTGTGATTATAATTATTGTTGAACAATTAGAGCGACGAGAAGCATTTAGGAATGAAAATATTTGGAGAAGACAGTTCAATGGATCCATTATAATCTTTACCGGACAAAAAATTTGTGTAATTATTTCGCTTACATAAAAATATTATATGTAATTTAATTATGTCTATTGTTTGACATTTAAAAGAAGTAAAAAGAACTTCGGAAACTATTCAATTCAACATTAAATTATTTTGTGCTTTCTGCTGGTTTTATGCACGGTGAACATCACTGGAATGAGTAGACTTTCTTGCTTCAAGTCAACAAACTATTAATAGAGGTATAAAGAAAGTCACATATAAGTTATTTATTAAAACCTCTCCAACAATTGGATAAAATTTTCACCATTATAGAAAAATATTCCGGTAAATACACACTCATGACAAGAAAAAGATTTGTAATATTATGCAGTATTTATATTTATTTAATGCATAATAAGAAACAGAAAAGGTATCATTCAAAAACTGTTCAAATAGTTGTAGATAAATAGAAACCAAGGATTTTATACAAGTCCTTGTATATAAACAAGTATTTGACACTTCACATTGGGTTAGGTTAAATACGTAAAAATAAACAAAACACAAACGCAAACACATTTGTAATGTTGAAAAGAAACAGCAATAGTCAATACATGTGATAGAAGAAGAGAGCAAATCATTTCGGCTAGCCAAGACTCCTCGTTATTATATCGATTCGAATGGGCGGGGTTTCGATATTATTTCGATGGCAAAATTTTCAAGAGTACCGATATATCGATATTATTTCGATCTCGATTCGGAATCATCGAATCGACATTTCGGGAGTCCCTGCACTGACCTGTATCAAATTGAAGTCTATATCTTCAATCGTTCTTAAGGAGTTGTCAATATCTGTGTTCCACTTCCAATTTTTGAAAGATCATAGAATCCATAGGAATCGTTTTAGGAAAAAATTACATATTTGAAACTTTTTGTTTGTTTTGGCGAAATGTATCAGCCTCGAAAATATGTTGCAACGTCTATTTTAGACCCTGCACCCTTTTTTATGTGATTTTTTAAATTACAACAATGCTAAAACTTTCCATTTAAAAGCACTAGCAATACCTATTATATTCTGATACGAATAATTCTGCAATATACGGTGTTACTCCTGTTACTAAGGCACATTTTTTCAATCAAGCAATAATTAGGTATCTATCCGTCAGTATCATCAATGGGCAATATTTAGAGTAAACACTCATTCTTCATTGTACTTGTTGCCGTGATTAAAAAATTAATTGTACAATGAGGACACATGTCAACTGTTATGACATTCTAAGTGGCTCATATATAACACACACGTTTTTAGATAAGATTTTATCTATTTGTACAATTCATTTTAGCCAGATTTAGTTTTATTTGTGCGAAAAAAATGGAATTCCTTTGCATTTAAATTCACTAGTGACTTGCAAAAGCCGTAGATGACTTCGCAGTCACATAAGTGACATAATTGTAAAATTTCAACAATAGGGTCGTTTTCATAAGTGAAATTTTATACAAAATGTTATTCTACATACGGGATGTCCCATGAGAAAGTATACAGGGTGAGTCATTAATAATGGTACACAGCTTAATGACAGATTGTTAACGTCAAAATACAGCGTTTGAGCCAAACATGCCTTAATCAATTGTTGCTCCCTTTCGTTCTACAGGGTGTTAAAGTTGAAAAAAATATTTTCAATTTTTATCTATATTTTAAGTATGTATCAACCGATTGTTTTAAAAATTTGTAGTTTAACATTTTTTGAGTCACGTCTAGAGGGCGCTAGTTATATTTTAGTTAAGTTTTTGAGATTCGGCAGGAATTAAATTAGCAGGTCTTAAGATACCAAGCCTGAATTAAGAATTAAGACAAACATTACAGCAACTGAAAATTTTATTATGCATATCTTAACAAATTATTAACCACCAGCGAGTTCAATGCACTTTCTTAGCCTTTTATTTAAATTTTGTCTGACGTTAAATAAAGTTCTATGTTGTTTGATGATATGAACAGATTCTTGAATATTTGTCCACAGTTGTTCATGGCCATTAATAATGTTTTTGTAAACTAAAGATTTAAGATATCCTCAAAATTAAAAATCCAGCGGATTTAAAACAGGGCTACGTGCAGGCCAAGGTATTTCGCTACCGTGTCCAATACAGCGGTGCGGGAAATTACTATTAAGATATTCTCTTCTCTAAAAAATAACGACTAGGAAAAAACTACTTCCTAATCAAATTGAGTAGAATTGGCAGAAACAATATGGTATTGTAGTGACAGCTGTCAAGTTATTATGTCAATGCCCACTAATTTGGAAAAAATAATTTTCTAATTTAATTCCCATCGAATCTCAAAAACTTAAAACGTCTGTATCTCGCAAACAGTTAAGTTTATCGATTTGTAACAAATGTACCTTTTTTATTTAGAATTGAACGTAGTTCAATAATTTCTAAAAATAATAGTAAAATATAAAAAGTTAGTCATATTTTTACATTGACAAGACTGTACAACTAGCGACCCCTAGACGTGACCCCAACACTATTTGCATATTCGTATTTGCCACCTCAAAAAACGTAAAACTTCAAATTTTTTAAACAATCGGTACATACATAATTAAAATATAGCAAAAAATCGAAAATATGTTTCAACACCCTGTAGAACGAAAAGGAGCAACAATTGATTAAAGCATGTTTGCCTCAATCGCTATATTTTGACGTTAACAATCTGCCATTGAGCTGTGTACCATTACTAATGACTCACCCTGTATAACTACATCATTTTCGAGGTATGGGAATTAAAATTTTTCGAAATAAAAATAAACTTTTTTAAATATTTCAGAAACATGTAGTGGTAGATTTGCAAATTTTTATAAGGTAATACCTACAGAATCAAGAGAATAATTCTGTATTTTAATTGCCAGTGTCGTAGTTATGGGGGCCAGAACCTTTCGATAAACGTAACATCTACGTCTATGACTTTTTTTGGGAATACATATGCGTACTTGATTAAAACAATACATATGAAAAAAACTGTTGTTAAATTTTCGTATTTTCTTAGATTTTGAAGTAAATTATACAGGGTGGTCCACTTTTTTTCGATCAAACTTCAGGAATCAATACATTATCAAAAAATAGTGTTAGTTTGTTTCCCGAAAAAAAAATATATTTTTCGAATTTTTCTGTAGGTGATGAGGTTTCATCCGTAAGATTTTTATAAATGATTTGGCACTGTACGTGTGATCTTTAGAGAATTTTTAAATTTTTTTACTTTACCAGTGGTGGAGAAAATAGGGGTCCCCATTGTATTAGTAAAAAAATATTGGTACGCCACTGGCTTTAAATTTAAAAATCAATATTTTTTGGATTCTCCACTTAATTTGGGACAAAAAATTATCCTTGTAAGTTTTTCGTAACTATTATCATTTTCAAGTAAAATTTATTTACTTATTTCTATACAATAACGTGGACATATTACCATGCGAATTTATTATTTGTTATGTTTTACTTGCCTAAACATAATTTGCCTAATTCTAATACAAGTGTTCATAAAAATCTGATAAGTCGAGAGTTTCTTAAATCGTAAGACGCCTTCGATATTCTTGAAGATTGTTTGGCGTTGCTACCGCAATTTCCGTAAACGTGCATATCACTTCAATCCCGTACAAGATCTACATCCAGGAGATGCTGAAAAAAGGTTAAGCTTTTGTCAATGAATTTATTCGAAATATTTTATGGACCGATGAAGCTTGTTTTACAAGAAGAGGCACATTTAATTATCACAACAGTCATATTTGGGCTCATGAAGTGAGACGCCGATCATACCAGCAAGAATTTAGTTTTAATATCTGGTTAGGTGTGATGGGTGGAAATATTTGTGGACCTTATGTATTACCTCCAAGGCTAAATTCAGTATCATTTGCTAATTTTCTGGAAAATAAGTTATTTCAATTACTGGAAGATATTCCCTTAAACCAAAGATATCGCAGTTGGTTCCAAATGGATGGAGCTCCAGCTCACTCTGGTCAAATAGTTCGCAACTGAATGAATGTAAATAATCAGAACCGCTGGATACGACGTTTGCCATATGAACCGTTGTTTAATGTGGAGCCGGTGCCTTGGCCTCCTAGATAACCAGATCTCAACACCCTCGACTACTATGTATGGGGTACGTTGAAAGATGATGTTTACTCTGTACCAATTGAAGACAGAAATCAGTTGCAGAGAATAATAATAGACGCCTGTGATAATCTCAAGCAGAGGCCACATGAAATCATCGCGGGGATAAATTCTTTAATACGAATATGTGAAATGTGTATTAATGCAGCAGGCGGGCATTTCGAACAACTTCGTTAGATGTTATGCAGCTGTAATTATTTTCAATAGTTTTGTTAAATATTGATTATTGAATTGATACAGTAATTATTTTATTGTCGTGCAATTTGTAGGTCTATTGTAATAGTAATAATAAATAAATTTTACTTGAAAATGATAATAGTTACAAAAAACTTACAAGGATAATTTTTTGTCCCAAATTAAACGGAGAATTCAAAAAATATTGTTTTTTAAATTTAAAGCCAGTGGCGTACTAATATTTTTTTACTAAATCAATGGAGACCCCTATTTTCTCCGTCACTGGTAAAGTAAAAAAAAATGAAAAATTCTCCAAAGATCACACGTACAGTGCAAAATCATTTATAAAAATCTTACGGGTGAAACCTCATCACCTGCAGAAAAATTCGAAAATTATATTTTTTTTCGAGAAACTTTAACGCGCTGTATCTCAAAAAGTAAACATTTGTCGGGTATAGTTTATTTGGCAAACTAACATTATTTTTTGATAATCTATTGCTTCCTGAAGTTTGATCGAAAAAAAATGGACCACCCTGTATAATAATTAACTTTCTATTTGTGTTACAAAGGGAATGCCTTTTTTTAAGATTTAATTGATAAGCTGAAATATGGAAGAATTAAATCTGATTAAAGTTTATATACGAAAATAAAAAATAAGTATAAACATAAGAAATACGTAAACATTGTGTATAACTGTTATTACTAGGAAAGAAAATACATATAACAAAAAACTTTAACGTTGATTAAAAATGTACTCTGCTTTGTTAGGAAAACCACTGTTTCTAATTTTGCTTACAACTTAGTTTATAACTTACAAAGTATTTTTTTTATTTACCGGTTTTATTCTTGTTGCATAATATATAGAACATTCAAAACATGATTTACATGTTTACTCTAAAATTTATTTAAATACCAAATTTTGACAATCTTTTTCTTAAGTGTTGTATCAACCAAATATACACATATATTTAAAAAAAGTCATAGACGTAGAGGTTACGATTCACAAAAGGGGGTACAGTTTATATCTACGACACTGATGACTGATGTGCAGAATTACTAGTACGATTCTGTAAACTCCAGGCGCAGGCGCAACAATAAATAACAACTTATTCTTGTGGTGCAGGTATGACCAAAATAAATTAATTTTGTGAAGCTATCATTACTTGTTCTATATATTTTTTTAATATTTCTATGTTCCGAAAACAGTTACTGTCCGAATAATAATATTTTGCTAACGAGTGGAATGTTCTCATAAAATTTTGAAAAATGTATGCATGTCGGAATCATAGAATTGTTTTTACCTATAGCTGTAGCACATTTCGACCAAAATTTGTCAAGTGAACTGATTATCTACATAGTGGTTTTAACACTTTCACGGCCCGTGTTCATATTTACAGTACGATGGCTTGCCCTTGTTGTTCTCGAGCTAGGCTCTGTGAGGGCGGATCAGCTATTAGAACTTCTACATCCGCGCTAATGTTTATCTCGATTCTTTTTGGATCTACGGAGGGAACCATTCCCCAGGTAATGGTAATCCATTGAGACATTCCGTAGTGGCTTCTGCAACATGGCATAACAACCCGAAAAAACAGGGTACTGTAAATACTTATCTACATTTTTAGTGCGGTTTGTAATTAAAACCCGCCGGATTGTAATTAAAAGCTGCTTTAAATACTTTACATTTTTATGTAAACACCTGTTATTATAGATATTTAAAGTAGCAATGCATGTGTATTAGTCACAGAATGCTAAATAACCGCAATTTAAACTTGAGTGCGCGTTATAAATAATGGATTCTAAACTTACCGTCGTCGTAGTTTGGCTTGTTTAGTTGATTGGAAATGTTAATGTGATCTATTGATAAATAAGCATCCTGACTAGAATGCTGCTGTTCTTCTCCTTGTACTCTTCCGCTTATGCTGTATATATCATCTTGATGGTGTGCTGCAAATAAAGTAGACACATTAACCTAAGCCGATTAACTCGGTATTGGAAGGAGATTCTAACACAGCATTGACCGTGGCAAAGGTCATTGTTAAAATTCCTTGTTTGAAATTTATGTACAAGCCAGTTCTTTCATTTACTTTAGGTTAAAAGAGTTACGGTTATTCAAATTATGAAATCTTATCAAATGAAGTCATATAATACTCTTTCATATTAAAGTATATGCGGGCAAACGATATCTAGTTTCATAGGCAAGCAAGTCATTAATAATAATTATCCAAAATAAAAAATGATCCAGAAGAGACCACACGCATAGTCTCTATTCTCGTTCTAACATCATCTTTGACAGATACCATCACTGTAAAGGATTTTCAAATTTGAGTTAACTTTATAAAGTTGCCGCCATTTGTGTTTTTTGTATTAGTATGGTTTGATTTCTTGCCAGCTGTTAAGTAGAGACATGACGGTTAATAAATATGGAGAAGTATATTATTGAACAACGCGTCTTTATTGTTAAAAATTATTTTAATTTGGTGAAAGTTATGTAGAAGTTGGAAGAAAATATCGTATGGAAAAACAAATAGTCCAACAAACATCACCATTCGAAATATTGTGAATAAATTTGAAGAAACTGGTTCAATTCAAGATCAAAGAAGTAAAATTTACAGTTGTCGTTCGCATGAAAATATGCTGTCACTGCAGAACCAAACACATCAATTTGTCATCGTTCACAGCAATTAAGCATTAAACAAACCTCTTTATCCAACATTTTGCATAAGGATCTTCACTTAAATTTTGTAATTGAATAATTTCTCAAAGAGATGTTAATTGGCCATCAAGACCACCATTATACTTCTTTTTATGAGTTTTTTTTAAAGAACAAAGTTTATGCTGACATTTCTCAAACCATTCAAGATCTAAAAGAAAACATAATTGAGCAAATCACTCAAATTGAACGGCAATTTGAAGGCTTGTAGTGCTACAAGAAGTGGTTACTTATCCGACATTCTTTTCCATTATTATTAACCGCAACATGCTTCTCTTAACATCCAATAAAGGTATCTAATTATTTCGAATAAATTATGTGTATTAATAAAAAATTAAAAAGTTAACTCATATTTGACACCCTCTATATTTAGCCAAGATAGATGAAATCTGACCTACACCTGCAATTTATGGATTGTTTTTTCAGGTGACTTCATTCTTAAACTATATAACAAAACATAAATCTTTCAGACAAAAATAAATTTTGATATGAAATGTCAAAAGTCTTTTTAAGATTTGTATCTTGTATATAATTAATATTCAAATATTTATTAATTTCACTTAAAGAAGAGGCCGCTTGGAAAGGCAATCCTTAAGATATTGAAATAGGTCAGACCTCATCTACCGGAGCTGATTACATTATGATATTTGTTAAAGGCAATATTAAACTAGAATAGATACTTTTTTTTGAAAGTTTACATTATTTAATGATTTCAATAAGCCAGGTATGTATTTGTTTTTATTAATTAGCAACCTGTCTAAGAAGTTATCCTTAGCACACCCAGATGTTGGTACCAAAAAGCGTTATGACAATATTGATAAGTTTTGCTTAAACTTAATATTTGAATTAAAAAAGTAAGGTAAAAGTACAGGAGATGATAAGAAAAAAATTGTTATTTCATATCACTTTCTTAAAATAATTTGACGAATATAAAATTATATTATCATATGAAATTTATCTATAGGTATCTAAATAACAAGAATCATAAAGAAATATCTTCTGCAGCTATATAGAAAGCAAAATACGTAGTTTAAAATAAACAAAACTTGGTGCCAAAATAATCAGTGGTTGTTTACATAACTGATGTCGAATAAGAATAGGTATTTGCATTATAGAAATTAGACATTTTGGGTTTTTTTTAAATACAATTTCGGGATATAATTAATTAAAAACAACTTTATAAAAATAACCTGTCATTGATCATGCTGACAAGGATGTTTAGTTATCCATACATTTTTTTATTCCACTTTAAATGTGGTAAACTAAATATCACCTGATGATTCCGCAAATAAATAATTTAGCAACAACAGGTAATATTAACACAATAATTATCATTTTCTTTATCTTTAGATCCTATTTCTTTTATTAGTCTTAATAGGATATACAAAAATAATCAGTGAACAATTAATCGTTTGTTTTACAAGCAAAGTATCAAAAGTATTTAAGATATTAATTTTTGTTTTAAGCATTTCTCTTTATCGTGAATTTAAGTTGAATTTAACTGATAACTCATTATTATACAGTCCCATTTTTTATCCCAACACATCAGGTATTGTATCATTAAAAATCATTCCGTTCATATATGTTTAGTCCTTGATTAAAAACAGTGATTATGTGTACGCAATTGGCATATGAAAGAGAAGAAAACAAAAGCGGCCTTTAAACCATTTCCTCGTTTTCAAAATTAGATGACGTGGTTATTACTGCATTTTTATTATCGGCGTAAATAGGTCTACTTTTAAACATGGAAATGAATGATGAATAAACGTACTTTTTAACAAATGTCTATATTATTATCTAAATTAAGTAGGTAGGTGCCTGATATGTTTTCTGATATTATAAACTTAGCTGTGTATCCCAAGTTATTCTATATTACTGATCAAAGTAGGTAAATATAAAACAAAATAATAAAAATAAGGAATAAAAATGTATAATCTATTTTTGATATAACAGAACTCATGGTCGTAGAGAGGAGCATGGAGAGAGGGCATGTCCAACGTATCTAAACTACAAAGCAGTAGCGTAATGAGGAATTTTTAAGAGGTGCGAAAAACGAGGAAGAGCTCTATAAAATTCTCAAATGTTTTATACAAACAATATGACTGTTAGTTATTGTTATGAGTTAAACGAATGTAGTTTACGAGAGCACAGAGATCAAGAAAATGTTGTTTCTTAATTAACCCTCTAATTTCTCGTTCAGTTTTCTATTGCCATATGCAAACCTGAAGCAACTATTTCGTATTGAGCAAGACCATAGTCAGACACAAAGTAAGAGAGCTTTAAGAATGCTAGAGAGCTACGTACGCTGATTTTTAAAGATCAACAGAAATTGTTTACATGTTTAACAAATCTTAGCTCCTCTTCAACCCAAAGACCTAAGTCATCAATTAGTAAAATTTAAATATTAAATTCATCGCTATTCTTGCAATAAAATGTTACTTTTTGGGGCCTTTGACTTTTCAGAATACAACTTTAATCTGTGTATCAGTACGACAACTGAAATACACTTGGGTATCGTTAGCACAATGATGTAGAGAACATGTATATAGAGAACAATAAAGGTCATAAACTGGAGCCCTGTGGAACCCCACGACATATCGACAAGAAGCTTTAGAATTCACAATTACTGGCTGTCTCGGATAATACGGCACAGTTACGTGAATGACGCTGTACATATATCGTTGTAATATAATAAAAAAGAGCATATTTAAAATTACTAATATAGGATGTAAAACTTTCCTCTATACCATTTTGTTCTATAAAGACAAATATATACAATGGCGGTGGATTGTTTATCCCTGTAGATGAATATGAATTTTTTATTTATTTCTTTATTTGTTCAGTAAGGTTTATAGCTTAATTAAACTCATCTTCTCCCGAGAAATTAGTCGAGGAAATGAAGCACTGAACCTCCAAAATCTGTGCAGTAAGATGGATCGTGATGCGGTTTTTTGCATTCGATTCGTTAGAGCGTCCAGAAAGTTTGTGACCCTATGTGATCAATGAGAAATGAAAACTGCATCGGTGCATAAGAAAAATGCATTTTTAAAATTGCATCTCGAAGAGTTAAAATATAAAAAATTTATAACTCGGAAAATATTGACGGAAAAGAGTTCAATTTTGCTAATAATAATAATTACTTTAGATATTGGATAAAGCTTATGAAGATGACATCAGTACCTCGGAGACCATTACCGTTGTGATATTCGTGTTGAGCGGTCCCAAAAAACCCGAGCTAACGAGTTTCGGCTATGTTTATAACGAATTTCCACAAAACTCCAGGAGATGACGTGGATCGGCCACCTTGGGCACTAGATACCTCGGAGACCGTTGCCGTCGTGATATTCATGTTCAGCGACCTCAAAAACCGCGAGGGAACGAGTTGCGGCTAATTGTAAGTTTATAACGAATTTCCACAAAATTCCAGGAGACGACGTGGAAACCGGCCACCCTGAGCACTAGGTACCTCGGAGACCGTTGCTGTCGTGATATTCGTGTTCAGCGACCTCAAAAACCCCGAGATAACGAGTTTCGGCTAAGTTTATAACGAATTTCCACAAAACTCCAGGAGACGACGTGGAAACCTGCCACTCTGAGCACTAGGTACCTGGGAGACGTGATATTCGTGTTCAGCGACCCCAAAAACCCCCGAGTAGCAAAATTGAACTCATTTCCGTCAATATTTTCCAAGTTATAAATTTTCCATTTTTTAACTCTTCGAGTGCAATTTTAAAAATGCATTTTTCTTATGCACCGATGCTATTTTCATTTCTCATTGATCACATAGGGTCACAAACTTTCTGGAGGCTCTAACGAATCGAATGCAAAAAGCTGCATCACGATCCATCTTACTACACAGATTTCGGAGGTAAGGCCGTTTTTAGTGCTTTAATTCCTCGACTAAATGCGCATATCAAGAAGAGAGACCGCACTAGGAGTGATCGAACACCTTAATGACACATTTACACAAAGCCAGTTGTGAAGACATTCCACTAAGCCAATCCAACATTGGCATCGTGTAACCAAGGTAACCAAGCCACTCCACTAATTAGAACGGTTTCTAATTTTAGGAGCCAATAGCCTCAACTTGGTCATTGGGTTGGCTTAATGGAATGTCTTCACAACTGGCCTCGTGTAAATGGGCTATAATAGTCGGAGCCTTCTGTGTAATGTTATACATAGCTTTCAACGTTTAGACGGAGAATGAGCTCCGGTGCTACTCTGGTAACCTTGTTAATGCTCATTTAAAAATCACTTACAAGATGAATTTGATCAGCAGTAACGTACTAGGTATTACAATATTACAAAAGTGTTACTAAGATATTAGATATTGATACCTCTCACCTATCGTAATTTTTCATTTTCCAATATTAACCTTGAAAAAAATGAAACAACGGTCCGGCAGCGTTAAAGTAAGTTCAATGAATAGCGAGAACATTTTTTTTTTTGGCTTTTTTTCGCAAATATTCAGAATCTAAGTCATTAGAAGGTAAATTACTTGACCCGTAATGGTACATATTGGCACAAATTGGATGTAATAGATGTGTAGGTTTAAGGTTAACTCAATTCATGTGACTTTATTAGCGTTATTATTGACTAACTAATTTAAATCGTCATTTTTTATTATAGCTGTAATGCGATTTGTATCAGAACGTTGAGTAAAAAATATTTCAAGAAAATTATATATACAGGGTGTCTCGTTCATGTTTCAAAAAAACTTATGTGCAAGTTCCTCATGGGAAAATAATAGGGGTAGTTCATGTATGTAAGTTTTTTTCTTAGACACACTGTTTTCGAGATACAGTGTGCTGAAGTTGTTACTTACCAAATGGTTTTCTTTAATTAATATCTTTAATTCGGCTAAAGATAAAAATGTAAAAATTTGTACACGAATAAATATCAACTGTGCGTTAAGAATAATGTGCACACGGTTTCTTTCTGAAAAGCAGTGTCGCCGATACAGGTAATTGAAAGGGTACAATCGAAGAAAAAATATGTTAAAAGTCGAAATTTATTACATTTCTAAACGGTTCTGTAAACTCTAACGGATACCACAAAAAAGAGGTATACTTGTCGAAATTCGGTAGCATGTACCATTTTCAAAAAAAATGAAGAATTTTTTTACATTTAGCTACAAACAGTATTTACATTTAAGACTATAATTTTAACTTCTTACGTATCACATGAAACAGTTAAATTGTAAAACATTTTATTAACTAAAAAAAAAATAAATTTCATTTTAAGTTTCAGTTTGTTGTAAACTAGGTAACATTTAAAAAAGTAAATCAAAATAAACAGATTATAGTTATTAATTATCTATTATTAAGTAATTTTAGATTTTGTAAACTACTACACTACCATTACCTACTAAAATAAACAATTATTGAATGGACTGAATTGTTGATGGACATGAATGCTTAAAAAAAGTGATAAAAACAGATAAATATTAGGAAACAAACTCGGAGACATACAGAACAACACAGCTGCACCATTAAATAAATGTGCAAACGCGAAATACTACAGTAGATACTGAAATTGTCCCCCATTTCCTTCTATGCAACTTCATTTTTCTCGAAAATGGTACAAACTACCGAATTTCGACAAGTATACCTTTTTTGTAGTATGCTTTAGAGTTTACAGAACCGTTTAGAAATGTATTAAATTTTGAGTTATAACATTTTTTCTCCGATTGTACCCCTACAATTACATGTATCGGCGACACTGCTTTTCAGAAAGAAACCGTTTGCACGTTATTCTTAACGCACAGTAGATGTTTATTCGTCTACAAATTTTGACATTTTTATCTTTAGCCGATTTTTAGATAATTAAGGAAAGCCATTTGGAAAGTAACAACTTTAACACACTGTATTTCGAAAACAAAGCGTCTAAGAAAAAAACTTGACATGAACTACCCTTATTACTTTTCCATGAGAAACTTACACACAAGTTTTTTTGAAACATGAACGGGACACCCTGTATAATTAAATATTTTTTAAATTATTTCCTTTGTATTTTACACCGTTAGTTAATTAATTGATAATTAATTCTACACGTTTCAGGTATTTAAAAAATCCTGTAAAATCCCGTAACTTTGAAATAAAAAGTAGTTATTACAAATTTATGTTGATAGGATAATAGGTAGTTCTGTGAATTGGTATTTCCCATATGAAGCCATACCATTGACTCGAATATATTCTAATATTATTATAAAATGTGCCTATTCAAATGTATAAATATATTTAGAAAATAAACATTGGCAAAATATTCGCCATTTTTGTATTAATGATGTCTAACTTGCAGTTAAATACATCGATTGTTATTTCATCATTAGACACAAAATAATTACTAATGAGTATGTTAAATGGCTACATAAGTAGGTATATTTTTTTAAATTGATACAAGTATAGTAACTAATAATAATAGTGGATATAGTTTTGTAAGAACATCAGCAAATACCTGTTTCTTCTTTATGGTAATTAAATAATCAACATGAACAATTACCTTCGCAATCCTTGTTTGATCGTGTGAAAAAGTAGATTTATGAATTTTATTACAAAATCGGTTACGTTTTGAATTTATCAAGGATAAATAAACTTATTCACTACTGTGTTTCCTACATAAAAAAATTTACGGTTCAGTAGATCAAATGTAAATAGTTCTCGTTTAATTTTATTCATTAAAAATTATCTAATAGTAGAGAGGCAGCCACTAATCAGTCACTATAGCTGTTTTATTACTCCCGACTTTTTATAAAACTGTAGGTAAGGTTCCAATTCTATGGATTATTAACAACAAATAAGTTTTGTGTAAATGATTTTATTTTTTAAATAGGTCTCTTTTCAAGGTTTCATCAAACTTCACATTCAACTGTGACGACACTATCGTTTAGTTATTTAATAAAAATTTACTTTTCTTAAATGGAATCTATTGTTTGAAATTTCGATATTCTTTCTGGACGTTCGTTTTTTTTACTTTAATTTATTGGATATGAACTCACATTGATTCACAGCATGTGTGAAAAAATCAGAGGAAGGTTCATTCATCAAAAATGTTGCGGGTTTGCCTTATAAATCTCTGCCCAATTATTAATTAAACTATTTTTGACAATAGTCCAGAAATACACGTATTCCAATATTGTTCATGTAAAAAGACTAATAAGCTATACCTCTTGATACAAGTTTAAGATTAAAAAGCAATTCAGTAATGCCCATATGGGCAACTTGTAATATTTTTCAGCCGATAATTTTCATACAATGGAATCATGTACCATATTCTGATTTTTAGCTGTTTTTTAAGTGCTTCAAGTGTAATAAATAATAGTGTAGAATCAGCACAACGAACAATTCAATTATAGGGATATATTTTACTAAATTAAAAATATAGTCGAAAGTGTCAAATAAATAGTATACAACGTCAAGAACAAGTAAAGGTATCAACAAGTTAGTTTTTCGGAACAAAAATGTCAGATAAAGAAAATAATTCCTTAGCTGTGTTAATTTATTTTTTATAAGCTTTTACCAAAAAGTTCTGTTTAATCCTCTTACGTGACTTAAAAACTAAAAATACATGGTATGTTTATTCGCTCCTGACATATCGAAAAAAATGTTTTAATTTTTTTAACTTTAACAGTCTTTAATATTATCTTTTAAGCATTAATAATAATTAAGCACGAGTTTGTAACACAAAAGCAATATTTCTATCACCTTCTTTCAAAGGTAATGGGTTTCACATTTAACAATTTTTGTCGCAGTAACTTCAACTGTCGGATTGTCACAGTTCGCTATATTTACGGCATCTCTTTGTTTGTGTCAATAAATATTCCAAGTCAGTAATACTAAATTGGTCAATTTGTTGGCAACCTACTTTAAAATAATGATAATGATAACAGCAAATCACCAACAATAGTAGACTTATTTTATACCTATATCTTATACCAGAGTAACGCAACTGCAATAACAAGAACGTATATTTATTTTTCGTACTACTTAAATTTTTAATAATAAATAGATAAAAATAAATTTTAGAATGTAAGTAAACTGTTACTATTAAATGCATATCAGACCTCACTAAAAATCCTTAGGATTAGCCAATAAATTAGAACCAGTTTTATTGTTTCTAATTTCTTGGTAGCCAATTCATTAAAGCCAGAAAATTTACGACAATTTCCGTGTTACATGTACACATAAAACCTAGCCAGTGTCAGATTTAATTTATTGGGTTCAAAATTAGCAAACATAAAATGAGTTTTACTCATGTTTTACTAGAGCTTAGATATTCATTTTTACATAACTTGTTGCACAGACGTAGTGAATAATTTTGCCCATAAAACGGTTTATTTGTAAATATAAAACATTTTATTGCTCTACAAAATTAATCCTAAGCAATTATTTGAATTTATCACTTTAAAATAAAGAAACTACAAAATTGTGTAAAAAATAATCACTTTCTAACAAATCAACGGTTTTATTGATTAGAAAGAAAATGAATTATATAAGGTACTAAGAATTGCACCTTTATAGTGATAGAACATTTTAAAACAAGAAACCATGTTTCTGCAACATAAGTCGTAGAATGCTTTGTTTTTGAGCTATAGAAGGTGTTGAAAAAATGTAGGTATATCACTTCTATTTAAATATCTTTTAAAATGTTCGACGTAAATTGATGAAGGTTGAGGTACTTACTTAACTAATTAAGACAAAAATTTGCTGAGTTGATACACAAATCTGTCAAGCAGTAGCGGAGACGATTGGAAATACCTAGAATTTTGACGCCACTGTATATCTGTGTGTCATTCGTGACACCCTGTAGATTAATAGAGGTACCCTTGAGTGGATATTTAAGATCATCAAAATGAACGTTTTTATTATTATTATGTTTTAGTTTACGTAAGGGGTAAATTCATTAAATTTAAAAAATTATATCTTCCAACTACATTGAATCAAATACAAAGTAAATCAGTTTGCAGAATTGAGAATAATCTTGAACAAACATTTTTATCGCCATCCTTAAGGCCAGTTATTTAAATAGTGATAATGTCAGTGTTATTTACAAAAAGTTATTTGTATTTTAAATTGTGTGATTATATTTTCTACGTAACTTACAGCTTATGAATATTCCACCATTTTTAAGCGCGCAAATATACCCCAAGTATCTCTCGTTGTTTTTAATCCTCCACTGCGTGTACACATACACAATGAACAAAACGAGAATTACGAAGAAAACTACGAACACATACACCGACATGCCAGCGGATCATTGGTCGGTTAACAGGCAAGACACCTATTTACAAAAACGCTCGCGGAAAGAGACTGACTGTTTAATTAATATTCCCGCGACTTTATGTTTCGGAATTGTTGTTTACTACTCCGTAAAGACAATGTCAGTTTTTTATTTATTGGATTATCACGCTTATTCGGTCTGTAATCTATATAAAATGTACTATAATGCGCGTGCACTGCTAGTACTAATCGACGATCTCGTTTTGGTTTCTAATCTGTTTATCACGACAAAATGAGTTCGGTAAACAAATTTTAATTCAACTGTGAAGCAAATATTTATTTTATTAGACGGGATTATTTAGAGACGGGAAGATGCGCGCGGTTAATTGGCCAGATAAGCTTTACCTTGTATTTTGGGGTCACATCTAAACTCCGAAGGGTGCATACCCGACTGCTGATAAGAATACATCCTAGTTAAAGATTTCTAGAACAGTTACCGCACGATAATTTATTGCAAACTAGTTAAATTGAATCGAATTGAGGATCTGTCGTCTGAACAAGCAGATTTAAATCTATGCCCTACTTACTCTGGCATTCGGTATTTTTATCTTTTCGATAAAATAACCGAATCCGTAGCGTGTGAACGGTCAATTACTACCATTACCAATGTCAGTAAGTTGTGTCAATAATAAGCACGCATGCTTACTGTTATTATTTCTCTAAATATAATCTCAACTTTTCGACTTTTTGAAAAATTACGTAATACAATATGATTAATTCATAGCTTTAGAACTGTTTTTATGAAAAGAATAATTAAATCCCTAAATAATTGTGCAATAGTAAATTGCTTCACAGGATGTGGTAAAAATTGTATGCCCAATTTATTAATTTTAAATCAATAAAATGGAGAACTATGTGCGGGTATCTTCTTTTGTTATTCTTTTCAATTTTTCTGCGATAACCTCTACATATAGAGGGTGTTTCTAAAGTATTGTTCCAAACTGAAACGTTGGAAAATGTTTCCTATGAACATGGATTGAAAATACTTTTTAAAGAGATTACAAGGTGATGAATGTGCACTATAAAGACATTTTTTTAAACAACTCCAAAATGGCTGATTAAATGTAAATGAAACTAGAAATCGTTTATAATTATTTAATGAAAAATATTTTTTACTTCATAGATGTAGGGAGTAACTGAGAGTTTTCGATTAAAAATTATTCAAAATATTTGAAAATGATTTTATATTTTTTTGTTAAAATTTTAAAAGCCAAAAAAAATATTCTTGTTCGATACCAACTAATTATCTGCATAGTTTCTGCATGCACATTGAAGAAAAGTACCTTGGATTGCATTAATATTTTGGTAATAGGTCAATAAAATAACAAAAAAGTTTTATGACCATTGATGCTAAAACCCATTGTTTTCCAGGTAGGAGTCTGCATTTTTTTCATTGGTCCCCAAGTTTAAATAGGTGACCTTAAAGAATTCCATTGCCAATTATTTCTATAAAATGTCAATAGGTATTTCTGACTTTTGAATTTCAAATTTTTACCAAAGAGACTAGACAAGAAGCACGAACTCATACGGGAAAATGTTTAATGTAATAGTAGAAATTACTTCTAGATTTTACCGTTAGGGTCGCTACTGTTCCTTGTTCACCGACATTTTTTCATTATTGACTGATTTATTTATCTAATTCAAAGTAGCCTACATTATTTAGTTTAAAATTTCTAACACATCATAAAAACGGCATAATTGATTTTTAATTTAAACTGCCGCTTTCTTTATCTCCCCTCCATTATTTCAAAGCATATGGGACACTAGCGCCCTCTAATTTGGTAAGATACATGGAGTTTGTGCTCCTTATGTAGTCTCCATGATTTTTACCATCAAAGTCCATAAAATAACTTATTGCCATTCTCAGATGAAACAGATCAACAAAATTTAACTTTTTTTTTGGAAGCAGAAACTTGAATATATATTTCCGAATGATTTAGGTGCGCTGAATCCGAATCTGGCAGCTCTATCACTTCAGGTTTTGAGATATCCTAACCTTAAAAGTGCAAAAAACACTGTTTTTCGTCATATTTGAGGTTATGTAGTAATGCCATCTATTCTTTTTAAAAAAACTAATACATTGAATCTAAAAGTACAAGGCTCCCTCCTTCGAATGCCGCTGAGTTTGCTCAAATATATAGTGTCGTCACATTCAACTGT
>NW_019417006.1:0-37129 GCF_000390285.2 Anoplophora glabripennis | reverse complement strand
GGTATTCGAAAGAGGGAGCCTGTACTTTTAAATTATATGTATTTTTTTTTTTGAATAGATGGCATTACTACATAACCTCAAATATGACGAAAACCAGTGTTTTTTCCACTTCTCTGCACTTGTCTGCTTCTTGACCCTTGTTGACCTGTGTTATTATTTATATCGAATAGTAGTACCTTCCTTATATCTTTTAAGATATTGATCCTTGAAAAATTTATAATTTTTCCGAGAACACTACGAGCAATTTTTTTAGATAAAGTAAACTTTTGATTACCCTTTGTCACTATGTATACGGAAAAAAATATTTATCAATAATATTGCAACTGATAATCTCAAGACCTGTGCCCAGCTTCATTTGGATCAGCTATATTAAATTAAATAAAAATGCGTTGTGCACCTCTATCACTCTTTAACTTTTTTTTAGCATAGCTTTTTGCTTAAAATTGTATTTGCTATCCGTAATTTAAGTTAACCTGTTATATGAACAACACAGTATATTTCTCAATTTGTTGCACCCTACTTTAACACAGCTGTTGTTTTTAAAGACAGAAAAATAAATTCGAATATAAAACCTGCATGAAATTGTATTTCATACAGCGTCAGAATTTTGTATCAAATCAGAAAAATTAAGGTTGCAAAACTGTAAGAATGAACCTCCTTTCTTTTATTTTTTAATTGAACACTTTTTATAATTTTCCATAGATTCATACAATACTTTCTTAGATTATAGTAATACCTTAAGGTTTTGGTAGTAAATAATGAAACAAGGCCAAAAGGGTGCGCATTAACCACAATATTATTAAATATGTAGCTGGGTTGCGTATAATAATAAAAAATAATCCGTTCTTAACATATCAAGTTTATAGCTGTTTTTGCCATATCCCTTTTATTATTTTTCCTTTCAAACCAGAAATATACTTCAATTTCGAAGTGAGATCATGTTAACCTTTTTGTAATTTAATATTTGGTACATTAATATAAGCATAATAACATAACGAATACATTTTAAACATTTGTTAGTAAAAATCAGTAAACCAGTATTTAGCACGTTCAAGGAAAATTAAGATAATTATTATAGTCTATTTTTATTTTTTTAAATATTTACTTAAAAAGTTTTAGTATTTTCAACAGTTGATGCTTTATGAGTTAACATATAATTTTTAATTATCTAGCTGATAATGATTTCTGAGTAATATAAAAATTTAAAATACCTATTAATGACTTTAAATTTATTTTTAAGAAATATGTGGGAAATTGGTGTATCATAGCACTTGTATTAATATATTTCCTAAGTAGACAATAGATGAAAATTGCTGTTACGACATAGGAAACATTTTTTTTAATGATCGTAGTTATATTGCGATAATATAGTAACATTAAAATCATTTTGTTTTGTACCTGTTCGGTCATGATAGGACAATAAAGTAGTTGTGACCCTAGGAGTTCGATAGTCGTTAACTAAAGGCACAACAGTAGATACAGTTATCTACTAATAGATATAGAGTCAAACTAAATAATTTTAATTTTTTTAAATAGAACGTTTATTACATTTAGGTACTCACTAACACATTGACATCCTGTTTAATGGGCATGTCTCCAATGTGCGTGAATGATAAAAATCATAGCCGCACACTATTACGTCAAAGGAAAGAATCCACCTACATTTAAATACGTAAAAATATACCTACGCGCATTTTTTCTACTTTGCCATATAGGACAACAGCATTTAATTTAACAGAAAATTAAAAAAGATTATTAACATTAATTAATATTAACATTATTTTGATTACTTCGTTATTATGTCTTAAAGCAAAACATACATATACTGTGTCATTCTTTTAACTTTCAAATATCAGATATAACCACTCTAAGAAAAAATGTCTATAATCAAAATTTATTCACTCCACGGAGGGAACATATTAGTGCTAAAATTAATCCCATTCCCCCCTCCTTGAATATGAGAGGGGGATAACTTTGAAATTTTAAATAGGAACTCCTATTTTTTATTGCAGATTCGGATCAATGTCTATAAGTATTTACGATTGTTCTAAAACATTTTTTTAGATTTCATGATGACGCTATAATCGACGAAATTATTTTAATTTCTCCTGGTGAACCTATGCGTACGATCCTGCAATACGTTTGCAATAAAAAAATGCCACGTTTTCACTGAAAGTAATCAAAATTAGGTTTAAAACAAATTTTATTTCTCAAATTTTCAATTACTGAAAAATGACTTGTCAAGAACTACTATTACCGTAACAGGAACCGGCGTCGTTTTTGGGATTTTGGTCAACTCGATTTATGACTTATCGGGGTGCTTGATTATATCCACTTTCAAATGAATGTATTTTGTTTTAAATATACCATTTCTTTTGTTTCTTTTACTACCAATACCAATACCGTAGTACCAATAATTTTTATAAAAATGTTTTATTTTGTTCACATTTAAGGCTTGTGTTATTTCTTTCTTCGTGTTTCTTATGAGTGCAAAAAAACGAAATAAACATAGAAAAAAAGAAATAATTCTAAGAAACAAGTCATTTTAACCAAGCACCCAGAAAACGCGGGTTTCTATTTAAGATTTCAAACTTACCTCCCTCCCCACCTACAAGGGGTAGGGGTGAGGGACTAACTTTAGCACTAATGCATTTCTCCTGCGGAATGATTAAATTTTGATAAATCTGAAATATATTAACAACAAGCAATTTCTTCTGCAATAGACACATTTATTTTGGTCATTTTCATTCTAAACTCGTGATTTACTATAGTCTGTTTGGAAATGAAAGAGAGTAATAAAACCCCAAGATAAGAACCGGCCATGGGCGTGGTAATATTTCGTTTCAGGTAATTATCGGGTAACACTAATGCTAACAAAAATGACAGGGATTGGAAAATCGACTATCTACAGACTTTTAAAGGAAACANCAGGTTTTTGAGATATCCTAACCTAAAAGTGCAAAAAACACTGTTTTTCGTCATATTTGAGGTTATGTAGTAATGCCATCTATTCTTTTTAAAAAAACTAATACATTGAATCTAAAAGTACAAGGCTCCCTCCTTCGAATGCCGCTGAGTTTGCTCAAATATATATTTTTTTTCCGTGAAAGAAGAAAAGGTGAAAATTTTAAGTTTCTCAGTTTCTTAATATGCGAAAATCTACTAAGGATCCCTTAGACATCAAGCAGTCGTTAGCAATTCAGAAACTTCATACCCATACGGTTTGTGGGTTTGGAGTTGGTGGGCTTGGGGTTTGTATGCTTGGAGTTTGTAGGTTCGGGTTTTGTCGGATTGGGATTTGTGGGTTTGTGGATTTGGAGTTTGTGAGTTTGAGTTCGTATGTATTGAAGATTTCTGAGTATGAAGTTTCTGAACTGCAATCAACTGTTTGACGTCTAAGGGATCCTTGGTAGATTTTCGCATATTAAGAAACTGATAAACTTAGAAATTTCAACATGATATCTCAACGAAAAAAGAGGATATTTGAGCAAACTCAACGGTATTCGAAAGAGGGAGCCTGTACTTTTAAATTATATGTATTTTTTTTTTTGAATAGATGGCATTACTACATAACCTCAAATATGACGAAAACCAGTGTTTTTTCCACTTCTCTGCACTTGTCTGCTTCTTGACCCTTGTTGACCTGTGTTATTATTTATATCGAATAGTAGTACCTTCCTTATATCTTTTAAGATATTGATCCTTGAAAAATTTATAATTTTTCCGAGAACACTACGAGCAATTTTTTTAGATAAAGTAAACTTTTGATTACCCTTTGTCACTATGTATACGGAAAAAAATATTTATCAATAATATTGCAACTGATAATCTCAAGACCTGTGCCCAGCTTCATTTGGATCAGCTATATTAAATTAAATAAAAATGCGTTGTGCACCTCTATCACTCTTTAACTTTTTTTTAGCATAGCTTTTTGCTTAAAATTGTATTTGCTATCCGTAATTTAAGTTAACCTGTTATATGAACTACACAGTATATTTCTCAATTTGTTGCACCCTACTTTTACACAGCTGTTGTTTTTAAAGACAGAAAAATAAATTCGAATATAAAACCTGCATGAAATTGTATTTCATACAGCGTCAGAATTTTGTATCAAATCAGAAAAATTAAGGTTGCAAAACTGTAAGAATGAACCTCCTTTCTTTTATTTTTTAATTGAACACTTTTTATAATTTTCCATAGATTCATACAATACTTTCTTAGATTATAGTAATACCTTAAGGTTTTGGTAGTAAATAATGAAACAAGGCCAAAAGGGTGCGCATTAACCACAATATTATTAAATATGTAGCTGGGTTGCGTATAATAATAAAAAATAATCTGTTCTTAACATATCAAGTTTATAGCTGTTTTTGTCATATCCCTTTTATTATTTTTCCTTTCAAACCAGAAATATACTTCAATTTCGAAGAGAGATCATGTTAACCTTTTTGTAATTTAATAATTGGTACATTAATATAAGCATAATAACATAACGAATACATTTTAAACATTTGTTAGTAAAAATCAGTAAACCAGTATTTAGCACGTTCAAGGAAAATTAAGATAATTATTATAGTCTATTTTTATTTTTTTAAATATTTACTTAAAAAGTTTTAGTATTTTCAACAGTTGATGCTTTATGAGTTAACATATAATTTTTAATTATCTAGCTGATAATGATTTCTGAGTAATATAAAAATTTAAAATACCTATTAATGACTATAAATTTATTTTTAAGAAATATGTGGGAAATTGGTGTATCATAGCACTTGTATTAATATATTTCCTAAGTAGACAATAGATGAAAATTGCTGTTACGACATAGGAAACATTTTTTTTAATGATCGTAGTTATATTGCGATAATATAGTAACATTAAAATCATTTTGTTTTGTACCTGTTCGGTCATGATAGGACAATAAAGTAGTTGTGACCCTAGGAGTTCGATAGTCGTTAACTAAAGGCACAACAGTAGATACAGTTATCTACTAATAGATATAGAGTCAAACTAAATAATTTTAATTTTTTTAAATAGAACGTTTATTACATTTAGGTACTCACTAACACATTGACATCCTGTTTAATGGGCATGTCTCCAATGTGCGTGAATGATAAAAATCATAGCCGCACACTATTACATCAAAGGAAGGAATCCACCTACATTTAAATACGTAAAAATATACCTACGCGCATTTTTTGTACTTTGCCATATAGGACAACAGCATTTAATTTAACAGAAAATTAAAGAAGATTATTTTCCTGTTAAAATGTTTTGTTCGTGTTTTCTAAAAATTATAATAAAAGATATTAACATTATTTTGATTACTTCGTTATTATGTCTTAAAGCAAAACATACATATACTGTGTCAGTCTTTTAACTTTCAAATATCAGATATAACCACTCTAAGAAAAAATGTCTATAATCAAAATTTATTCACTCCACGGAGGGAACATATTAGTACTAAAATTAGTCCCACTCCCCCCTCCTTGAATATGAGAGGGGGATAACTTTGAAATTTTAAATAGGAACTCCTATTTTTTATTGCAGATTCGGATCAATGTCTATAAGTATTTACGATTGTTCTAAAACATTTTTTTAGATTTCATGATGACGCTATAATCGACGAAATTATTTTAATTTCTCCTGGTGAACCTATGCGTACGATCCTGCAATACGTTTGCAATAAAAAAATGCCACGTTTTCACTGAAAGTAATCAAAATTAGGTTTAAAACAAATTTTATTTCTCAAATTTTCAATTACTGAAAAATGACTTGTCAAGAACTACTATTACCGTAACAGGAACCGGCGTCGTTTTTGGGATTTTGGTCAACTCGATTTATGACTTATCGGGGTGCTTGATTATATCCACTTTCAAATGAATGTATTTTGTTTTAAATATACCATTTCTTTTGTTTCTTTTACTACCAATACCAATACCGTAGTACCAATAATTTTTATAAAAATGTTTTATTTTGTTCACATTTAAGGCTTGTGTTATTTCTTTCTTCGTGTTTCTTATGAGTGCAAAAAAACGAAATAAACATAGAAAAAAAGAAATAATTCTAAGAAACAAGTCATTTTAACCAAGCACCCAGAAAACGGGGGTTTCTATTTAAGATTTCAAAGTTACCTCCCTCCCCACCTACAAGAGGTAGGGATGAGGGACTAATTTTAGCACTAATGCATTTCCCCTGCGGAATGATTAAATTTTGATAAATCTGAAATATATTAACGACAAGCAATTCCTTCTGCAATAGACACATTTATTTATCATTTTCATTCCAAACTCGTGATTTAGTAAGGATCAAATGTATAATTTAAATTTCCCAAACTGCATGATTTATAATAAATATGGTGTGCCACATCGAAATCATTATTATTGAAATTATTTGAAAACGTATTCCTGAATACTTATTAATGCGACAGAACAACAGAAGCAATCGATAATCGACTTTTAATGTGGTATACTGTGTCAGTCTTTTAACTTTCAAATATCAGATATAACCACTCTAAGAAAAAATGTCTATAATCAAAATTTATTCACTCCACGGAGGGAACATATTAGTACTAAAATTAGTCCCACTCCCCCCTCCTTGAATATGAGAGGGGGATAACTTTGAAATTTTAAATAGGAACCCCTATTTTTTATTGCAGGTTCGGATCAATGGCTATAAGTAGTTAGGATTGTTCTAAAACATTTTTTTAGATTTCATGATGACGCTTTAATGGACGAAACTTTTTTTAATTTCTCCTGGTGAACCTATGCATACGATCCTGCAATGCGTTTGCAATAAAAAAAAAATGCCACGTTTTCACTGAAAATAATCAAAATTAGGTTTAAAACAAATTTTATTTCTCAAATTTTCAATTACTGAAAAATGACTTGTCAAGAACTACTATTACCGTAATACAGGAACCGGCGTCGTTTTTGGGATTTTGGTCAATTCGATTTATGACTTATCGGAGTGCTTGATTATATCTGCTTACAAATGAATGTATTTTGTTTTAAAGATACCATTTCTTTTGTTAAAAATAATTTTTATAAAAATGTTTTATTTTGTTCACATTTAAGGCTTGTGTTATTTCTTTCTTCATATTTCTTATGAGTGCAAAAAAACGAAATAAACAGAAAAAAAAGAAATAATTTTAAAAAACAAGTCATTTTAACCAAGCACCCAGAAAACGGGGGTTTCTATTTAAGATTTCAAAGTTACCTCCCTCCCCACCTACAAGAGGTAGGGATGAGGGACTAATTTTAGCACTAATGCATTTCCCCTGCGGAATGATTAAATTTTGATAAATCTGAAATATATTAACGACAAGCAATTCCTTCTGCAATAGACACATTTATTTATCATTTTCATTCCAAACTCGTGATTTAGTAAGGATCAAATGTATAATTTAAATTTCCCAAACTGCATGATTTATAATAAATATGGTGTGCCACATCGAAATCATTATTATTGAAATTATTTGAAAACGTATTCCTGAATACTTATTAATGCGACGGAACAACAGAAGCAATCGATAATCGACTTTTAATGTGGATAGAAAATTAAAAGTCAATTGACCAAATGACAGATTTCCTTAGCATATTTTAATGTCTCAATCTAAATTTTTAGACAGACTTTACAATCTTGCGAAATACAATAATTAAATAGGTTAAATACACACAATTCTAGATTTTTCTATTTACCTGTACATTATTCCCATATCTGGCAATAAATGAAAAAATTAGGTTGATCTGCTAATCATGTTGATATGAGATTATTGCTTGTAATGTAGAGGTAGAACACAGACTTCGTATTGGTAATAAATTATTTATTTTACTCATTTTAGATTATATGTAGATATTTTGTGTACATTTAATATCGCTCATATATACCATTTGCATTGTTGTCGACAAACGAATAATTTAAAATGTAAACAGATATATCGACATACTTTCATCCAGCGTAAACAAACTGATGATCCATTTTTATAAAAATGAATTTATACTCATATGGAATGCATACTTATATCTTGAAAATACTGAGACAAGAAACCTTTATATTTTATGGCCAGTTAAACTTTTATGATCATGTTTGTATTATGTTCCAAATTTTTTATATATGTATAAACATATTTGGGCATAATGTAAATAACTAGAGGTATGTTCTGCTCCTACACAAATTAACAAATTAGGCGATTACTATTATTTTCTAGTTCTAAAACAAAAATAATCAAGTTATATCAAATATGAAATATAAACAATACCTACGGACAAAGCAAATCCGATCACTAAAGCAACGTTTTTAAAAGAAATCGAAACTCCAGGTACTAAAAATAAAATCGGGATCTCTTCACACGTATTTGAATTTTATTTTGAGACAACGCATTCCTAATACTCCATTATAAATTAATTTAAAAAAATCTTGTAAATATGTGACCAGAAAACTTTGTATGACACAGGATGCTCAAAATTAATGAAAAAGTATTTAAGTGTTAAAAACAGGTTAAAGGGAACCACATGGGTAATATACAGTGTGTTCCCGGAGGGAATACCGCACTCTTGTAAACTTTTTATTATTGACTTTTGAAGGAAAAGTTTTTCTTTATGAAAAGTTTTACTTATCTTGGGAAGATATGGCACTAATCAAATAATAAAACATACACGGCGTCCAAAAAGTTTCAATATGTGAAATTTTTCTTAAGCAAAGTGCGTTTAATTTTTGATTTCGTTAAAAACTGTATTTAACGAAGTTGTTCGTGAACTCAATACGGGGTTTAGTCAAAAAAAAGAACAATAATCACATTTTGCAATTAAAAATACCACGCAATTTTTAACTATATTACACACCATATAATATGGATATTTCCTTATCAATGTCAAAATCAACATATTTATTTTTATTAACTGCCCACCGAATATTTTTTATTAATAAAAAGGCGGAAATACACATGCCTCTTGCTTGCACAATAGCATGCAAGAAGTAGCTTGCAGGAGATAGCTCCTGGTATGTATTGTGTATTTATTAAAAGNCCTAATACCACAGTATAAATTAATTTAAAGAAATCTTGTAAATATGTGACCAGAAAACTTTGTGGATGGACACAGGATGCTCAAAATTAATGAAAAAGTATTCAAGTGTTAAAAACAGGTTAAAGGGAACCACATGGGTAATATACAGTGTGTTCCCGGAAGGAATACCGCACTCTTGTAAACATTTTATTATTGATTTTTTAAGGAAAAGTTTTTCTTTATGAAAAGTTTTACTTATGTTGGGAAGATATGGCACTAATCAAATAATAAAACATTCACGGCGTCCAAAAAGTTTCAATATGTGAAATTTTTCTTAAGCAAAGTGCGTCTAATTTTTGATTTCGTTAAAAACTGTATTTAACGAAGTTGTTCGAGAACTTAATACGAGGTTTAGTCAAAAAAAAAAGAACAATAATCACATTTTGCAATTAAAAAGACCACGCAATTTTTAACTATATTACATACCATATAATATGGATATTTCCTTATCAATATCAAAATCAACATATTTATTTTTATTAACTGCCCACCGAATAATTTTTATTAATAAAAAGGCGGAAATACACATGCCTCTTGCTTGCACAATAGCATGCAAGAAGTAGCTTGCAGGAGATAGCTCCTGGTATGTGTATTTATTAAAAGGTATGCCTGTAGAAGTCGCGCAAGTAAATTGCACATCATTTGATTTTTTGTCATGCAATGTGAGGCGGGGGGTTTCGGGGGAGTTCAAGCGGCATGTCGGAGCGTGTCTACTTGCTACCTACTGACATGCCAATAAGCCATAATACTAACGAGACATTCCATTTTACTTGCAAATGTATCAGCAGTGTGCCATCTGCCGGCATATGCCAATTCTTAGCATGCAAGTTACTTACCTATTTTACTGGTATGTGTATTTCCGCCTTAATGCTAACCCCGGAGAAACGAATTTATCTTCTGAAATGTTATGAAATCGGTAATGTTTCATATCGATATGCAATACAACTTTTTAATGAAAAATGTCCAAATGTATTTTATATTATATCAAATTTTAAATAAGAGTTTACTTATTTTTACAATTTCTATCTGCTTTAAATAAGATCCCGTCTTCTTATTTGAAAAAAGGGATTATTATTCTTCTTTTTTTACTAAACCCTGTACTTAATCATTTCTTGAGTTCTCGAACAACTTTGTTAAATACAATTTTTAACGAAAACAAAAATTAAAGAGAAAATTCCACATTTTGAAATTTTTTGGACGCCCTGTATGTTTTATTACAAATTTGGTTACTGCCCATGATCAACAATAACCTTTTCTCGAAAAGCAACGATAAAAAAGTTTATAAGAGTGCGGTAGGCCACCGATCCAAGGACACACTATTATTTTATTCATAACATGGTTAAATGAATTTATTGTTACCATTAATAAAAAAATAATGCCATGACACTTTTAAGAATAATATTTATACATTGGACATTTTGCCGTTTATCTCTTAGCAACATGCAGTAAAGACATTTATAAAAAGAACAGACATAAAATAAATCACGATTGAAAAGTATTAAATCCGCCCCTGAAAGTATGCACCTCTACGTACAAAAACATAACATCTCCAACAACAAAAAACGAAAACTACCAACCAAATTTAAAAAAAAAATCACTATAATTTAAAAAGCACATATTTTTTAAATCGCCCCGTGTCTCTGAAATGAAAAGTTTTCGGAAAATATTTAAAAACGACTAATGTTTGGTCAATCATTTTAGTTACATTCTGTATATGCTAATTTTATAAAATTTTAATTTACTGTAGGTAACGCATATTATTGCTGTTTAAAAGCTTTTACATACCTTTTCGCCTCTCCCTACACCTGGATATACCAGTACAGCACAAAACACAACCGACGTAAACAGCACCCGCTGTTATTCCCACAATTAGTGCCGACATTTTGCCTCGTTCACTCGACACGATTTTCTGCACTTGACACCGTATAACATTAACTATATATATGTATAAATCTGTTGCTTATGAACCCAATAATAATTATCTTATCGGAGTAACATGATAAAAGCGAGAATTCACAAAAAATCTTATTTACAATATGTTATTGTAAGATACAGTTGAAGGATTCTCTTGAGTGCTATAGGAAATACTCTTCGAGACAATTCTATGTACAGTAGCAAGTAAGTCATTCGACTATGGAGTGTACGATTAAAACCTTGTTCACTGCACTGACAGCGCTCATTTACTCATGTATTCGGTTTACCACAAGGGATTACTCTTACTTCCTATTGCAATACATTTTCTTTCTTAGAAGTTAGTAGAGGAATTACCATTCATTATAGTTTCAAGTAGTTACAAAATTCGACAGAAAAATTATAACCAACGTCTTAAAAATAACTACATTCATATTTATATGTTGCTTAAAAAAATATATTTAAAATTTTTTGTTTTAAATAAAATTAAACAAGAATTTCTGTTTTTTTATGTATTTTAGGTAAATTGTCACTATACTGCTTCAGCAAACATTCTACTTCATTTTACGAGGTTAATTATGCATTTTTTTAACTGACACACTAACCTTTTTTTATTTATCAGTATTCTTCAAGACTAATACTTAAAACTACATATACTAAAATACGAAATATGTCATATGTATTTAAACCATTAAATAGAAGTATCATAAACATATTTAAGAAAAGTTATTTTGACGGTTTTTCCAACAGTATAAAAATCAATAAGAAGCTTCGTTTAAAAAAAGCGTAGTTAGGCTTATGTATACAGGGTGCCCCTGAAAAGGATGGACAACGCTTGACCACAGGTTCCTTGGGTGAAAATAAGACTATTTAGAATTAGAATAACGTACCTATATAGGGTGAGTCAGAAAGAATGGGTCAACAGTAAACTGGAGATACTAGACACCAAAATATTATATTTGAGCTCATCATGCATTATACGAATGTTGCTGATTTAAGAAATACAGGGTGTTCAAAGTTTAAATTTTATTTTGAAATTTCTCAATAATTCAGAAAGTTTTGATAGCATGACTGAAAATTGGTAGTGTTGGGTTTTTGGTGTGAGAATTACGAATTTGAAGCTTATTTTGATGTTGCTCCTAGAGGACGCTAGTTTCACCGTATTATTTAGGTAAATCAGAACATATGATTAAAAAAGTTAAAAATCTAAAAGAACGTTCAATTCTACATAAAAAGTGTACTCTTGTTTAAGTCGCCTAACTTTATCGGTTTCTCAGTTATTTGCATTTAAAAGTTTCAATGTATTTTGTGGTGATTTTTTATTCTCAGAAGATGAAAATCAGAACAAGAATTATTGATAATAGTAATAATAACAAACCATAAATCAAATGCTGAAAGTTTCCAAAATGTCCCTATTATTTTTAAACGCATTCGCGGTTACTTGTATTTTCTGTCGCAACTCCTCAACATAATTAATTTCTTCACGATACACCACATCCTTCAAGTTTGACCACACTTAGAAGTCCAGAGGGTTTAAGTCTGGACTTCTGGGTGACCAACTAAATTCATTCCCACGGCCAATCCACCGATGACGAAAATGTTCATTTAAATACTGGCGTACTGGCAAGGCAAAATGTGCTGGTGCACCATCGTGCATAAACCACATACTCTTAAAGCGAGTGGTACATCATCTAAAAGCTCTTTTAAATTATGTTGAATGAAATTTAAATAATGAGGTCCAGTTAGATTGGATGGCAATTCAAAAGGTCCTATGAAAAAAACAGAAATTAAACCACACCAAATATTCACCTTGAACTCATGCTGAAAAGGTCTTTCTTTTACTGCATGCCGAATCTCACAAATGATTGTTCTTCCAATTGAAAACTCCTCGTCTAGTAAATGTCGCCTCATCAGTAAATAAAATTTTATTGAGGAAATCTGGGATTTCCGTTTGCATATTTTGTATAAACTGAGCAAATTGTAGGCGAACTGGTAAATCTTGAGACAATAACTGATGAACCGGAGTATAATGACATGGATGGAACATTTCTTTTTTCAAAAATTCTACAAATGGACGATTGGCTTACCCCCGTTGCCACACTTAACCGACGAGTACGAGTAGTAAAATTTTCTCTTCTTCGTCGACTATGATAGATTTTGGAGTACCATGGTTATTTTTGGTCGAAAAGCGATTGCAAAGATTTCTGAATAGTTTTTAATTAGGGTACAATTGCACATATCTTCGGACCGCCGCATGTTCATTAAAATTAGCCTAAGCAAAAACACAAATCATATTATGCATCTCACTGTTAGAAAAATTATTGTCATGGCATATTTTGATCACTAGCTAATAATTTTGCACGAATAATAAATCAGACGCACGCAAAATACGTTAATATTTATTGACGTGAAAATTTGACACAAACCCACTTAGAAAAGAAATGGCAATATCAGCGCCTGAAAAAAAATCACCACAAAATACATTGAAACTTTTAAATGCAAATAACTCAGAAACAATAGTACATTTTTTATGTAGAATTGAATGTTCTTTTAGATTTTTAACTTTTTTAAAGCATAGCTCAACAGATAAAAAAATATATTCTAATTTATCTAAATAATACAGTGAAACTAGCGCCCCCTAAGAGCACCGTCAAAATAAGCTTCAAATTCGTAATTCTCACACCAAAAAACCCAACACTACCAAGTTTCAGAATTATGCTATCAAAACTTTCTCAGTTATTGAGAAATTTCAGAATAAAATTGAAACCTTGAACACCCTGTATTTCTTAAACCAGCGACATTCGTATAAGGCATGATCAGCTGAAACATAATATTTTGGTGTCTAGTATCTCCAGTTTAGTGTTGACCCATTCTTTTTGACTCACCCTGTATATAAAAGTGCACGCCTACTGACATATATCCTTCTAAATATAGAACAGATAACCTAGTTTTTCCAAATAATTTGAAAACTGTTTTTTTAGAATCTTCAAATTTCGTACACTTATTTTTTAAATACAGAATTTGGTGAGAATATATCGGGCGTTTCACGTCAACGGGCACAGTGGGCTGCCCAGAATAAAAATGCATCAAAATTGACGTTCGACGTGTCAAAAGCTTCGTATTTAAAAACTCTATCGAATGCCGTCTGGTGATTTTAAAAAAACATCATGGCGGTTCCAATATGGCGTCCGCAATCATGAAAAATTCTGTTTAATGAGCAATATTGATAGAAAAGAAACATAAAAATACTGCATTGTAGACTGAATCACCATATCTATACGTTTTTGGGGTTGCTGATTTCGAATTCAATATTCATTAAACCCCAACTGGTCACTGTTCGTCTATAACCTTAAAAATACTTCAAATCGTTGAAATAATGCGTTTCTACGATGATTAATACAGTCTAACCACCACANATTCATTCCCACGGCCAATCCACCGATGACGAAAATGTTCATTTAAATACTGGCGTACTGGCAACGCAAAATGTGCTGGTGCACCATCGTGCATAAACCACATACTCTTAAAGCGAGTGGTACATCATCTAGAAGCTCTTTTAAATTATGTTGAATAAAATTTAAATAATGAGGTCCAGTTAGATTGGGTAGCAATTCAAAAGGTCCTATGAAAAAACCAGAAATTAAACGACACCAAATATTCACTTTGAATTTATGCTGAAAATTACTTTCTTTTACAGCATGCGGAATATCACAAATGATTGTTCTTCCAATTGAAAACTCCTCGTCTAGTAAATGTCGCCTCATCAGTAAATAAAATCTTATTGAGGAAATCTGGGATTTCCGTTTGCATATTTTGTATAAACTGAGCAAATTGTAGGCGAACTGGTAAATCTTGAGACAATAACTGATGAACCGGAGTATAATGACATGGATGGAACATTTCTTTTTTCAAAAATTCTACAAATGGACGATTGGCTTACCCCCGTTGCCACACTTAACCGACGAGTACGAGTAGTAAAATTTTCTCTTCTTCATCGACTATGATAGATTTTGGAGTACCATGGTTACTTTTTGGTCGAAAAGCGATTCAAAGATTTCTGAATAGTTTTTAATTAGGTAATCTATTTGGGTACACATATCTTCGGACCGCCGCAAGTTCATTAAAATTAGCCTAAGCAAAAACACAAATCATATTATGCATCTCATTGTTATAAAAATTATTGTCATGGCATATTTTGATCACTAGCTAATAATTTTGCACGAATAATAAATCAGACGCACGCAAAATACGTTAATATTTATTGACATGAAAATTTGACACAAACCCACTTAGAAAAGAAATGGCAATATCAGCGCCTGAAAGAAAATCACCACAAAATACATTGAAACTTTTAAATGCAAATAACTCAGAAACAATAGTACATTTTTTATGTAGAATTGAATATTCTTTTAGATTTTTAACTTTTTTAAAGCATAGCTCAACAGATAAAAAAATATATATTCTAATTTATCTAAATAATACGGTGAAACTAGCGCCCCCTAAGTTCACCGTCAAAATAAGCTTCAAATTCGTAATTCTCACACCAAAAAACCCAACACTACCAAGTTTAAGAGTTACGCTATCAAAACTTTCTCAGTTATTGAGAAATTTCAGAATAAAATTGAAACCTTGAACAGCCTGTATTTCTTAAACCAGCGACATTCGTATAAGGCATGATGAGCTGAAACATAATATTTTGGTGTCTAGTATCTCCAGTTTAGTGTTGACCCATTCTTTTTGACTCACCCTGTAAAAATAAAAAGAACAATACAGAGTAAGTTTTTTGTCACATTATTTCATTTTCTGTTAATGTCTGAGAAGGTGGCAAATACCCCATTGTGACAGATTTTTTGTTCAAAATGAGNTATACAATTTTTTTTATATAAGGGCAATGTAAATATAGAATTTGGTGATAATACATATACAGGATGTTCTCTTTCTAGTACCTGTGTGCCACTGGCTATCCCGTAACTTTTTTGCATGTTCGTCAATGACGACAGAATTTTATATTTTTAAAAATAAGCACTATTTTAGAAGATTTTTTGTCCCTTACAAAATTTTGATATCGTTTATGTTAAAGATTTTATTTCGAATAATAACCGAAAAATAGAGGAGGGCATTTTTCTCGTGGCCTCACTGTACATACGCCAAAATATGTAAAGATGCTAATCATTTCACATACCAATTGTCGTATTTACATGGAATTTTTGTTAAAAGACATTAAGACGTTATTAATGCGATAGCGATATACTTATTTACATGTATAATTGATACAGAATTTAAAAAGATTTATAAATATGTTAGGCTGTGAAATTTTGAATAATTTATAGTACTTTCATACGGTAATACTACTAAAAATTCTTAATTCTCGAGGTTTGTTATGAATTTTCATTTCGTCACGTCAGTAAAGGTAAGTAATTTGTACAAAAATTCAGTGTACAGTTTACGCTAAGAGAAATTGAAATAGTTTTATCTCCAAGAGAAGAAACTTTGCAGATATTCGTAACAAATATTTATATAATTTCACATTGCATAATTTAAAAAAAAAACAATTGCATTCGAAAGTTCTTTAAACAGACCTTATTTTACTTCTAGTAAATTATTTATAATGTTAGCGACTATGAGAACTTGTTTAATTTTTAAATTCAATTCCAGTTTCTAAGTAACAAGAATTTCTAATAAAACATGACTTTAAGTAGTAAGGAAGACCAGTAAGGGCCGGTTTTTCAATATCTGGTTAACTAATTGTTACTTTTTGTAATCGAGAATTCATAGATTAGTAAAGAAAAGAAAAATTAAACATGAATTTATAAATTCATTATTTGTTAAAAGCTTTTCTTCACTAAAATGAATATGGCCTTATTTAAAAGATGTATGAGAAAATAAAGTGACAATTAACCCTAAGTTAGGAGTTAGCCAACGATTGAAAAACCGGCCCTAAGTAGGTAAAGCGCATTATACAGGGTGTCCCAAAATATGTGAGCAATCAGATTTATACAGGGAACGTAACATGTTTCTATAAAAATTTTACCTAAAGGACCCCCCTAGGAAGATATAGGTCCCTAAATGGCGCCTTTGAAAATCGATTTTTTTAATAACTTTTAAAACACTGTAATTTCATTATTTTTAGGAAAAAAACAAATGTAAATAAAAGTGGCATTTTTTTCGATAGGCACAGAAAAAATGCAAATTTCATCGGTTTCGTTCTCTTTACGGATATAATAAAAATCATATTACAAAAATAGTTTTTTCTCGAAAACAGTTCTTTTTATCGATATCAACCTTGCCTTGCCGATATGCCTTTTTTTAGTTTAAGATTCAAGCTGTCTAAAAATATTATTTTTGTGCCTTTACCGTAAAGGTTATAAAAAAATTGACATTATTACGATACAGCTAGTTCGTTCCTGGCAAACCAAATAAGCCAAATTGTTTTCTTGGGTCAATTTTTAAGGAGTCTTATCTGTTGTCCCTCGTATTAAAAAATAATTAAATTACACAAAGTATTTTAAAAGTTATTAAAAAAAAATCTATTTTCAGGGCGTCCTTTATAAGCGTATACGTATCTCCTAGGGAAAATCTTTATAGAGACTTGTCATGTTATTTTAACGTCCTCTGTATAAATCCGAGAGATTCCGGGTATGTAGTTGTTGTATATGACACAAGATTTACAATTTATAAATTTTTGTAGAAACGTATGAAACGGTTATTAAGTTGTTAGAGATTAAACAATCTTATCTGTCAGCCATCAAAATTAGACCAAACATACCTAGTGGTAAATTAACTTAGAGTCAAATGTCGCAGTTGGTTTGTTTGACGATTTTTCAGAGATTTAGTCAATTAGAACGAAAACAAACATTAATTATGTCATGTCTAATACCGTTTTTTGTGTAATCGAGAAAAATTTTTCAAAGAAACTACTTTTTCAGTGTGAGATACTTCTAAACTAAATTTATAAAACAAGCCAAATGGATTACAAGTACTGTTTCATCACTATTTGTATGTTGAAATTTTTGTCAGTAGAAATGCAAATGAATTAAAATGAGTCATATTAGAATATAAACGAAAATCATTGTTAAATGTTTTTATGTTCTAAGAAAAATCGCAAATTACTAAGAACAATAATCATAATCAATGACGAAAATCTATGGCGTATGGGTATTGTCGTATTATTTTCCAGTAATTAAATAAGATAAAAAGAAACGGAAAGGCTAGAAAAATAAATAAAATAATTTTGTGACATTATTCGTAATTATTTATTTCTGGCATGTTTTAGTAACTTTTCAAAATTAATTTGGGCAATTTAACAACATATCCAAATTTTAAAAAATGTAGGCCATACTTACTATAAATTTGGACGAAAATAGTGTTTAAATAAGGTAAAAGTAGAATTTAAAGGATGACAAAAGTGAAGTAAAAGAATTATTTTATTAATAAAAAATTAATTTGTATAATATAAATAATGCATATTTTGAAGTTGGTAAAAGGGTTTTCATTTGTATAATAAAAAAGATATGTTAGTAATTACAAAATAATGACTAATTGCCTGCTGGTATATAATTTGTATGTATATAAAGTATAATATAAAACTGCAAATTTAAAAATGTATATATTAATGATCTCTTAGATACGATTTACATTATTTTTCTTTACGAAAAATGTAGTTTGTGTGAAAACCCGAATTATACTTTTTAACAGAATTAATCGGTACTTTAGAAGTTACAGAAGCAAAATTAGAAGTAATGAATGGTTTATTAATTTTTATCTCATTCTTCTTTGAAAATATTTAATAAAGATATAAAAGAAACATCTCAGCATACCAAACGATACTTAGTTCATGTACGACCACAGGCTGAGAGAGAAAGAACAAACAGAAATGAAAGATGTAACGGAAGTCGTCACTGTTACAACGCTTGACTTTATACGTATCCCTTTCAGGCCTGCTACAAAGTTCTAGAAAAATAAGATATAGCTACAAAGTTGCTGTTTTTTATTATTATAATTTGAGGTCCATCCTGTGTGTATTTTTTAGCGAATTTTCCTACTTGAAACTACGTACATACATCGTGTATGGAGGAATTAATCTATTTATGGCACATTTACTACTAACATGACTCATAGCTTTGACTAATTGTCAAAGCTAATAGTATGTTCATAGTAAAACATAGCATAATAGGCCTCTTGCACATGCCGGATTTTTTATATATTAGTTCACATATTTAAATATGGCCTTATTTAAAATTATTAATTATAAAATCTTTTATGAAAAATTCTACTCGAAAATTGACTAAAATCGTACGTTGAAATTTGGAGATGAGCATCCTGTAGGAACGTGTCGTAGAATGAGTTGCTATTGGTGCGACGTCATCGGTAAGTAAACTGGCCGCTTCACATTAGAAAACGATGTCGGTCCTATTACTTTTTAAAAACATTTATTATTTTTAGTTTACATACGATAACGATACTGATGTGCTGTTATATTTATTAACTGGTTTCCATTCTATTATGTAAGTATGTATACCTAAATATGCACCTATGTAGCAAAATAATTAAGTCTGTGTAAGTATAATATTTATTTTTTTACGACGTTTAGTTCAAGTGAGCTTTCCTCGGGTAGTATAATATTATTTACTATCTAAATAATATTTTGAATCTAAATTTGTTATTTTAAATAATCATAATTAGTTGTTAGTTTTTTAAAAATTCTTTGTAACATGACCGAACAAGGTTATGCTAAAGCCCAATCAGACAATTTACCGAATTCCATGATTGCGGAGTTTTTTCGAAAAGCATTTCATTTTATTCGGCAGAAATAAACAGGTATGAAAATGTGATTTATAGATATCTATATAAATTTATTTTAAAATACATTTTCTGTCGTTTTTACTGATGTATTTTCACACGTCGGTACAATGCACCAGTAATAGTATTAGACTAGACGGTATCTGTTTTGGTTTGGGTTAATAGTATATCCACGGTGATTTTTGGCTTTTTGGCTTTCGAATATTACTAGAAATGAAAATTTTTCTATGCTCTCCTAATTGACGAATTCGAATTTTTCAAAAAGCGTTTGAAAGCTTGAGAGCCCTTCTATAAGTGATTAAATTTTCAAGTATCTAAGGGCCTTGGTTTTTGCTGTGCAAGTTTTCTTGAGCCAAGTATGAAAGTCCCAATCCAATTTAGAGACCTCAAAAGTAATGTTTTTAACCCCATATTTAGCGATTTTTTCGATTTTTACAATAATAATCATGATTCATTCGATTTGTAACTAGTCATATTTTGTAAAAAATTTAATTACGAACATGTTTTTCCTCTTCCATTTTCGCCTAAAATTAACTCTTGAAAAGATACATAATTAAATAGGAAGGAAAATATGACATTTTTCGATTTTTTTTAACATATTGTGCCGCCAAAAGTTAAGCNACAGAGATAGAATATAGATCGACGTTCAGTGTAACTCAGTCTATAGACGATTATAGATTCTATCGATGTGCGTAGTGAGCGGCACAAAGATAAATAATATTGAACCGTTATAAAAATCATTTTATATTTTATGCGCATTATAGTAATAGTGTATTTATATTATGTCTTAGTCACTCTCTATAATTTCGACCGCGGAGTGTAGGGCCTGGTCTCTATGTGTGATTGACATTTCGACACTTTAGTACGAAAACATGCTATCTCAGTGTGACTAGAAATTTAAGTTGGCATATTGAATGATTGAAACCATGCATTTATAATAAACTTATATAACATATTTTTAAAAAAGTAAGGAATGTTTATGTTCAGGTACACTGTTTGTTTTATTTTTTTTATTCAACATTTTTCAATTAATTTTATTAAGTTACTGTTATAAACGACAAAATTGTTAATTAAAAAAACAGAATAATATGCAGTATGCTGCAACACGTACATTACTCGACGTTTTTTGAAATAAAAAATTATAAAAAAAATAGTGTAGGTATACCTTAATATATAAAAATGTTTATTACTAAAAGTTATTCGTCGATTTTTTTCATACAAGTTTGCTGTGATATTATTATGAAGTAATAGCGTACTCTTATGTGATCGAATAATTTTTAGTAATAAAAAACATTTTTATATATTAAGGTATACACTATTTTTAACAAAATTAATTGAAAAATACTGAATAAAAAAAATAAAATAAACAGTGTACCTGAAAATAAACATTCCTTATTTTTTTAAAAATATATTATATAAGTTTATTATAAATGCACGGTTTCAAACATTCAATGTGCCAACTTAAATTTCTAGTCACAATGAGATAGCATGTTTTTACCTAAAGATCTGAGTTAGCATGTTTTCCAACTGAAATTTGAGATAGCATGTTTTCCAACCGAAATCTGAGATAGCATGTTTTCGTACTAAAGCGTCGATATAAGGTATCGTACTGCTTATTGACGCCACTCCACACATTTAATAACTAAAGCAGTCAGCTGCACTGTCGAAACGCGTTATTATGTCACGCTTCCATTTACTTACCGATGACGTCAACGTATCGTCAACTTTTTAAAAATAAATTAATATAACAAAACCTTTACACATTGTTTGTAGTATTCAGTGTAGATACAAAAACTATTAAAATATTTTTTTCTGCAAGAGGCCTATTGTATTTTAAAAATAAAACATTTCTTATTGTAGAATATTTTATAGATTCGAATTAACAACCTACTTAGGCATATTAATTTGTTAATTTTTGTACTGATACTGAGGGGTAATATAGATAAGTGGGCTTTTGATAACTTGGCGACTTGTATATTTATTGCCGAACTATAAAGATAATGAGTTCACTCCACCCAAAATTAACACCTTATATAGGCCTCTTCTACAGTTAGTCTTCCGTTAAATTGCCTATACTTATCTACAATATTAACGGTAATTTGCCGCTTATTACGTATTTACATTTTTAAATTAAAATTATCATAATCTTCAGGATAAGTCCTTAAAACCAAAATCTGAGTTCTTGTACGTAATCACTTTATACCTTTATATCTTTTCATCTTGATAAAAACGTCACATTCCATGCTGCGTATGGTATGCAGTAAGTAATACGTTTTGATTTTTGAAATATAATTTTCTGCATCAATTTGTATTGTTGTATATACAGTGTGTCTGACGAGGAAGTAGGTACACGGAGTACAAGGAAATATTTCTTTGATAAACACTAGCAAAAAGGTTTGTAAAAATAATTGTGTCAATGTTTTACGTAAAACGTAATTATACTACACCTAAGTATAACTTTATTTTAGCATATTTTCTTAAATTTTGGAGTAAATTAAATATTAATTATTAATTTTAATTAATATGTTAACACTATTACCTACATCTTAACAAGGTTGACAAGAAAAAATAATAACAAATAAGCATAAAAAATATGCAGACATAGTCAAACATAAATAAGTTAAAAGAAAATAGGCAACTGAAAAGTTTAGGCGGGTATAATCGGATTGCAAACATCCTATGTTTTTTTTGTTTTCTTAAACAAACTACACTTTTTCTTATTTAAAAATCATTATTTCTAATTATATTTGCAACTTCATTAAATAATTTTCACTTTATAGTAAAGTACTTATTAAGCTAATTTAAACAAATACAAAAGCAGCTCGGGAATTCGCTCTTTTTGTATTAAATAGAGCTTATTTTTACGATAATTTTAAAAAAGAGACATCACCTACGCCTCTTTGTTCCCAAGATAATGTTAATTAACTATTATTGAACGTATCGGATTAGGGTTTTAGAAACAATTAAAACATTTATTTTCAAAAAGTTTTACATTAATAGTTCATAAACGCACTAGCGGCAGTTTTACGTTAATGATTAGCCTACACACGGGAGAAGGAGCGTTGGACCTGCGCATGCGCGTAAACGTCGCTCTCGTAGCGCTCGAGATTTTTGACTTGAACGTTTCAAATTCGGTTCACGTTCAAACTCTAATTCAACTGCAGTATTAAACTACCCATCAACATAAGGTAAATAAATAATTATCCAAAATTAAAAGTAAAATTGATATATCTAAATGTAATTTATATAAAAATTTGGTATATTGAGATCGTTAAATAATGTAATCATTCAAAGAAATATTTTGTATTTTTGCACTTATAATATCAGCCTTAACATAGACCAACACACAACACAACATCAAAATCGGTTCAAATTTCAGTTCGAATGAGTTTAGTTAAACAAAATACTTGATGCCTCTTTTAATGTCACCAACTTATGGTTTTTGGTGTAAATTGGAAAAAAACTCTTATACATTTGACACAACTATTTCCGTTACACAAATTAAGTCAAAGAACCGACAAAACTGACAAAAATCCCAAAATTGCACTGTACATATGTATATGTAGTATAATTTTTACTATTTGGTACGATTTACAGCATATTTGAATCCGTGTCTTAAAATAATGCTTGTCTTCCTTTGATTACTATTATTGAATACATTTATTAATTTTATATGCCTTCCTCAATAAAACAAGTTTTATTTTCACTTCTTCAGCTATAGCCTTGTTTGTAACTATAATCAGTCATGAGTAGAGTTGGGAATTCTGTAGGTTCTGACGCAAATAGCAGGGTCGAACTCAGGGCCACGTATTTTCCTTCAAAATTTTAAATTACCTATAATGCAGATGCAAATGAGAATGATTCTACGTCATATGAAAAGGTTCAAAGTGTCGTAAATTTCGCAAGCACCAGCATGGATAAAGTTTTTACGTCATCTGATCTCTAAATATAACCAGTACATACTAATTTGACCATTGAAAAATAAGTAACGGAAATATTTAAAACTATACTTTTGACTATACATCTAATTCTGACAATTTCGGTAAAATATGAAAAAGAAAGAAAAAAATAGAAAATCTAAACTTTATTCAACTAACTAGAGACTCTTAGAAATCAAATAAATACATTTATAGCTACATTTGTATTACTTAGATAGTTTAATTTTGCTGTACTCAGTTAATAAAATATATTGTTCAGTGTCCTGTGACCAAAATAGATTCGCTGCCAGCCTCTCTGAGTTATTTTATACAATTTAAAATGAGTAATGTTAGATTGTTTTGAAAAATAACATAGGTATACTTGAGGTTTGCTCTTATCGAACACAAATTGAATATATATTTTCTCCAAGTTGAAGTACCTCTTAACAGAACTTGATACTCTAAAAAATAAATTTTGCTTTTTTAACTAAGCGGAAATTAATACACGCGTGGTTGTTTAATATCATAGACCTCCATATACTGCCTTATATCTACCTCATTATACTTCTTTTATAAATTTTAAACAATTTAAAGTTATATAAAATAATTTTAGTTTAATTTTTTTTGCAAAATCAAATTAATTGACATTAAACACGAAATTTCATGTATGAATTCGAAATTTTACAAAAAAAAAAAGTATGGCCTCTCTACGCTTTCTCACCAATTAATATATTTTTTAACAAAGTAGCACAATTTAAAAACGCAAAAATACAGTCCATTAAAAACAAAATAAAACTGATGGGTGACTTTGGATATAACCGGGAATTTGTAGTAAAGGGTGAGACAAGTTTCTGTAGTCAAACATTAATAGTTTATAAAAAACTTAATTTTAAGAAAAAAGTTCTTATAAACATTGATCGTAGAATGCTTCGTTTTCAGAGTGTTGACATTAAAGAAAAAGTCACTATTTAATTATCTCTTGAGATATTTGAAGTAGATTGATGAAATTTGGGTTTTTTACTTAATTATTATGCGTAAATATTTATTGGTTTTTAATGTCCCCATAGTGTCGAGATATTGAAAGGCATCATCGTTAAAAGCAGTAGAATTTCGACACCACTATTTTATAAATTGGATAAATCCATTTATTTATTTCTAACTAAAAAGAAGAAACTAGCTATTTTTGGTTATTTTTTTATCTGAAATAAGTCTACGATATAGCTAAGTAAATTTAAAATATCTCTAAAGCTATTCGTTTCACAAAAAAAAGAAGACTATGGGTACGTATTATTTATTGGAAATACAGTTTTAAATACCCATACCCCATACCCACAAACCCATACCCATACCAATTTTAAATACCCTCATATAAGTAACCCAAAGAAAAACAGGAACTTTTAGATTTCTGAGGGATGGTAACTTCATAAAAATTAAAAATCTGTTTTGTTAGAAGGATCAACTGGAAATATATTCCAAAATACTCAGTGGCGTAAAAATTCTCAACAATCTACGTAAAACATGATAAAAAACATTTATAATAAAGTGGAAGAAGTCTTCTTTGGACTGCAAATGCTTGACGTATTAAGTTAGTTATATTCGACCGAATATACCACAAATTTTCTAAAAAATGTCATAAAATTTAACTATTTTACGAAATATCACTCAATCACAAAAGGAAACGTGACAAATATTTTAAATGAAATAGCAACTTGTATTCATAGGAAGAAAATAATTCAACAAATTTCAAAAAGTAACAAATCTTTCCAAAAAATGTACGGCACCTTGCAGTAAAGAATATTAGGTAAGTACCGATAGTGCAGACCATAATAATCACATTGTATAAAATAAAAAGTATGTATTAATCAGAAGATAAATGATTAATAAAAAAGCATTAACCGTTATATATAGGGCCTCCTATTAACGCAGCAAAATAAAACTATTTACTCCTATACTTTAATTAATTTTATTATTTCAGAAATAAAGTTTTATTTTTGTTTTATTTAAACTATTACCTGTTACTTAATTACTTAATTTTAAACGTTTTCGTTATTTTTTTAGAATTCTTTCTATATTTTTGCAAACCTGCGTCTCAACAAATTTAGAGAATATGTAAATCTTTCATTCTCTGTTCTACATCCAGATTGGGCTGGTGGTGGCTATATAATATATATTTTTTTAATTCTGGTCATGAGAATATTAAATTAAATGTATCTAAGATTAGAAAAATATAAACCAAAAAGGAACATCACTTTTCAGTATTGACGAAACATTAAATCACGATAAAGAACAAATATGAAGATTATTTTAACATCAAGTGTAATGTTTTAACCTCATATTAGGCTTAAAAATATAAGTCAAAACCAATTTTGTTTTATTAGATAAATTTATATTTTATTTTATTTTACTTTTTATTATATATTTTTTTTTATTTATTTATATCAGTTATGATTATTATTATTAAATATGATGTACAATAATTGTAGATACCTAAGTAGAAATCAAAAAATAGACATGAATAACACGACATTGGGACTCGGTTCAAGCAGTAATAGACGTCTGTTCTCAAAATAACATTTATCAGTAAAAACCGATAAGAGTAAAGAGCCGAACATAAATTGGATAAAAATAACTCCATGCGTAAAGTAGCGAAATATTATTTTGAAATAAAAATTATTGGAATATCCTCAAATACGTCCATTTTATTTTTAACCAAACTTTTGCGTCATACTACTCATATTAACGACATAGGGTTTTGATTGATTCTAATGAATTTTTTATTTCATTTAATGAATACAAGGAAGCTAAGAAAAAAGTAAATATTCGCACTTCCGGTTATACCGGTAACTTAATTATCTTAAACGAAACACCCTGTATATGAGTGCATTATCGTCAAGAAAATTATAAATAGGTAAAGAACCTAACCGTTTTCGAGGTATTCGACATTTTATAAAAATTTTGGCAGGTGTAAGCGTTTCGAAAATTCCTTATATCTTTCTTCGTTTTGGAAGCTTTCACTTGGCTTTCGGAACACGTAAAGAACATAAGATGCATTACCTTCCACTATCAAAATCACCTGAAAAAAATTATACCAAGTGAATAATTTTTTATATTACATTTTGACAACTTGAAACTGAAGCTTTTTAAATTCAAATGAAACTACCTGTATTTTTTACACTATATTATAGAAAGTCAAATTCGCATTTCACCGATTGGCATAGTATGGTTACAAATTCGACTTTTCTCAGATATCTGCTGTTTTCTTAGATTCTCAAGAATATTACGTATAAAATATCATCAAATGTTCTAATTCTAATGAAGATATTTTGAATTTATTTTATATCCATGGGAGATTCACCATGAATCAGAATTACTAGCAGAATTTCTATAATTTGATATTTTGCAACATTTGAGGAATTGGACATTAATGAAACTCGGTAAGCTACATACAATAGCGTACTTTGTAGAACATTGAAATGTTTTTTACTTTTTCCATACCTAATTACATCAATAAAATGCATTGTTTCACGTTTGTTGCATCTTTTAAATAATGGGGGGAATATATTTGCAAAAAATAATAATATTTTCTTTCAATGAAATGATATTATTAGTAAATGCAAGTATTATAAAGGACAAATAATTAAGCCCTAGGGCCCAAATTTTCACAATTCACATCGAAGTAGTCTCTGAAATATTATATTCTTTGTACATGTAACCGTTTAAAACTATCTCACAGTATTTTCAACTACTTTATATTAAGAGATGGTATTTTCTCTCAAACTTCGATAGTGTTACAAATTACAGATTAATTTTCACTAGATACATACATGTGTGCAAAATGCCATGAAATTCTTATAAATTTTGTTTTCGGTTTTGCTCTTTCACATTTACCGTTGACCTAAGTACGGTCCTGACTTGTACGGATTAGTACTAACCCTAAAGTTACATAAAATGAAAAACCAAAGTTGGAGTTCATTCGTAAGTTCTTTATTTCTACAATATAAGGCACGATAATTCAGTATGATATTATTGTATTAAATGAGTACGTACAAACATTTATCAATCAAATATTCACATAATAGTGAGAATATAGCGATAAAGAATCAATCAGAGAGAAATAACAATTTCTAGAAGACAGATGAATATGTTTGAAATATGATTTATTGATTAAACTATATATGTACGTATTATTATTATTATTTTATTGTTAGACAATTATTTATTAACTTGTGTACGTACTGAGATGTTTTAATTAGAATAAGTAAAAACTAATTATTTAAAATAGTAATCGGTTAAAATGAAAATCTCGTAGCTAGGTAATAATTAGACAGATAGCTATTACTTTACGGCAACATTTTTACTGGCAAGACTTTAACATGTCTATTGAATATTTTTATAATATAGGACTTTAATATTTTTTTTACAAAAATTTGTATATGATTATATTTTCTATTAATTTTAATTTTAAAACTGATAGAAAAACAGTATGACTCAGTGTCTAGTCTAAATATAGATGATAAACAGTAATTATCTTGTATTTTGTAATAGAGGGTAAAAAATAATCTTTTTTTAGATAAAATAAATTTAGCTTCAATGACAAAGAGTAGTAAACACGTTTTAGGTATTTACTTCTTAATGAAAAATTATAGACAATTGAAAATATTTCGTAAGTTTCTCGGAAAAACACGTGTCTTTAGTATAAACTCTCGAAAACAGAACTCATAGTACAGGGAACGAATCCACCTTACAATTTCAACTGAAAGTAAATATTTAATTTGTGAAGGTTAACAACATTTAACAAAGGAGGATTTTTCAAGAAAAATTGTTTGGGCTAAATTTTGGTGCAGGTGCAGTCTTCTAATTGCACACAGCTCTCAAAACCGCGCAAGAAAGATGGATTTGCTCTCTTTTAATTGGTCGATGTTTGTAGTTTTTGTCGAATCGGGTGCAGTCAAATCTGCTTATCTGACAGACCAGTTTATTTCACCACGACGCACAGTGGTCGGAATTCCGAAAAAGCTGGACAAAAGTCGAAATTTCAAAGTCGTTGGTTTGCGTTAATACTTCAGAATATTTTAGAGAAGGAGTCACTGCGTAGTTCTTTAAAGTGACAGAGAGTTGGCCCATGTGTATAGACCACAGCAACTATCGGAAGTATACTGTGACACATTAGCATACATTTCACTTGCCACTGACGCATGACGCCTCGAAAAGCGGTGAATTGAAAATACGTGCAAATTTTTGCTAGAATACAAATCGTTGTGTGCTGTAGACAGGGTGTTCCTGGAGATAAGTAGAATACATTTGCTCATCTAGAACCTCATTTTTCGAAAGTTGCATGTTTTTATCGTTTTAACAAAAATGTCTTACAATTTCCATCGATTTCAAATCACATCAATCGTAAATTACCGAAATAGTTGTGATCCCAAGAGATCCTGCACTATTGAAAGTTGGAAAATGCGGACAAGAGTGTCAGTTTCCATATATCAAAAGAGAAAACCACCGGATTTTTCCGGATTCGGATTCTGAGTCATTTTTTGTGACTCCGTGTACGGCCTTAGTTATACAATAGCTAGAGTTTTAGTGTCTCTTCGCGTTCCAAACGAGCGTTTCTAATTCAAATTGTTCTTTTTTATGAACATGCACCTTTTTCGTTTGTCATTTATCATGTTTTTAAAAGCTTTTATTTAACTTGCATTGTTAGTATGGGTCAAATCTTGCAACTGAATTTTAAAACAGTTTCCCCAGCCGATTGAGCTGAAATTTTGCATACATGTCTAGTTTGGATGATAATGCATGGTTAGCTAAGTGCCGTCATTCTAAATCCAATATGACGGACTCCCAAAGATGGTGGACCAGTTATTTTTTATGCACCCCCATGATATGGGTATCAAATGAAAGGGTTTGCTATGAAGAATACGAAAATAAAATGAAGTCGCTAAAAGCTTGCTTTTTTGTTTTTAAATTATAGATGAACTTATTGTCTATGATCTTTCAATTCATAATTTATCATTTGCGACAGAATCAGGCACCAGTAAAATTACGTGCACGAAAAAATAAATTTTTCGATTTTTGAAAGGAAAATTCCAAGAGAAATATCAACATTTTTTTAAAAAGTGCAAGATTGAAAATGAGAAAATCTTTTCAATCGAAACTATGGTGATGAATGTTTTCATGCTCTGACGGTTATGTGACAGATGATGACGATGCGAATGACTCATGTGTATTAGAATTAGCTAAACAAATAAAATAAGCTTTATAACAAAAATAAGCTTCAATAGTATTTAGAAATTGTTTCGTTCGAATAAATGAGGAATTCATTTCAAATACATGCCTTATATCGCAGATATTTACTTTTCGTACTTTATTAATAATAATTAATTACCTCAAAAGCCTCAAACTCCGACCTTACATACGTTTTACGCGGCCTCAATACCAGAGGCCACGTAAAAATCTCAATTAGATTCAATAAATTAACGTGATATATCGGCCATTTTGTATCAGCCATCTTGAACTTGTTCATCACCAAATAGCCAGTCTTTATCCTAAGGACAATTAAACTTATAACTGCGGTACCTATGACAAAACTGATTACTGAAATTAGGAGCAATCGTTTATTAGCAAGAAATATGCATTTAAACAGTGCAATTGCAATTTTAAATTTCGTTTATTTAACGATTTTACTGCACACGGAATTGACAGAGTGAAAAACATAATTTCTAAAAACAATCTAACCAATCTAACACAATCTAAACAATGTAATCAATCTAAGCGATCTAAAAAACCTAATAAATAACTAATTATAGTTGACCTGTTTTAAAAGATGTTTTTCATTTGAATATAAGTTTTAAACAAATTTTTGTATGCATTTACAAATTTAAACGACAGCATGCATGCATTTGTTGAAAACAGTTGGCTTTAGAGATATTAGCAACGTATACCTTTTTTAAGCAGAAGATTTGGGGGAAAAGATTTTTCCAGCCCAAAATGAAATACACCTTGGCACAAAAAAGTTTTGGCAATTTAAATGTGTCCTAATGGTCGCTTGTGGCGCCCTTTAGAAGATACAATGAAATCGTCGGTAAATTCGAAATTCTCATCCCAAAAAACCCCCGGTTACGAAATTTCACGAAATTAGCTCTACGTAGTCGAACAATATTAAAGAAAATGTTATTTACTTTTTCAAATTTGACACCGTGTAGCTCCGTTATTATCAATTTTTGAATTAAGGCAAGTTTAGATAAATCGACTTATTTTGAACCGTGCTATATCTGGTGGAACGTTGTACAGACCCTTTAGACACACCTTTTATATCTATAACAACTATTATAGTACCCAACAGAACCGGTCACTGTTACAGCAAGACTTTAGTCACATTAGTGACAGATGGAGGTGGAAATATCACAAGTTTGAATTCTATTCAGAATAAAAACAGCAAATAGAATTCTTAATGTAGAATACAAACTAAACCTGAATCTTTCAAAAACGAACGCAATATTACTGATAACACAATTATTATGATGCCAAATTGACTGGAACATCAACGTTTAATAATTGTACTGCATTTTCAACAAATATTAATAACAAATAAGTTATATATTTTTACATAGATTCATGACCATAAATATTGAATTGTAGTTCTATTATTGCCAAATTGCTGGCGGCAGCACAAAAAATATTGTACACGTCACACTCAGCAAAAATACTCAAAAATGATGTAAATATGTAGTTTACAGAAAAAAACAGTACTGATGAAATTATTTGTTATGAAATTTGCTATAATATAGAATTTTTTTATACCTGCATATTTTTGTTGCTAGATAGTGAAAACAGCGTAAGGAATTAATTAAAATCGAGGTAATTTTGAAGCGTTCAATTGACAGGTAAGAAATTGTCCAATTATACAATAAATGTAGATGTATAGGTACTTTAAAGTATTTATTACAAAACGAAATCCCAAAACCCGATCCAAATCGGTCTGATAGTTTACGCATGAGACAATTCGTAACTAAATTTCAGCCCAAAATGTCGTTACCTTTTGGAGCGATTTTAAAATTTCGAAAAATTTTGACTTTATAAACAAATAGTTTCATGAAGCGGTTTTGCGGATCGGAAAATATATCATAAAAAAAAAACTATGCATAATGTAACAACAACGAAAATTAAATTTGGTAGATTTTTTCAAGAACTTTCTATATGTGCTTTTATAAATATTATCATACGTGTGCTTTTTGTATGAATGAATATCGCCAACTTAACCTAAAACCTAACCTAACCTAACTTAACTTTACCTAACCCCAGAATTGACGAAAAAAAAATAACATTTCGTGCTGAAATTTAGTAATAAATTGTCTCATGCCAAAACTATGAGACCGATTTGGATCGGGTTTTGGGATTTCGTTTTGTAATACTTTTACTTTAATATCTTGAAGGTTTTGAGCTTATTTCCCTTTGACTAAAAGTATACTCTATCGATGCTTGAAAAATGAAAGTCTAAGTCATAATTCTTAAACTGTAGTATCCATATGTATAGGTACTATCTGTTTACCAGATGATGTGAAACAATATGACAAAATATCAACAATCCAAGTTGTTAATTATGCTTTTGCCAACTAATTAATACTCACGTTATCTCTATTAAATTATACCGTCTTAAGTCATACATGAAGCGCTCAGAAGCTATCAACAAAAAATTTGTGGATCTACTGATTCTGATTGATTGATTCTAATCTTACAAGTTCTTATGATGTCTTTCCGGAAGCTCAATATTAATATTTCATAACCGCAAAGTTTTGTTTTAATTTTCAGTTAAGAATCGGTCTTTCTTATACATATATATTTTGTGAAACAGATATAGATTTAGCTGGGTGATAAATTTAGCAGGCGGTGAACAAACTAGCTCTTTGTTTTTTTTTTATATTTAAAAGACTTATTATTGATAGCAGATTACACTGATGAAAAAAATATATGAATAAAATTATTTTTTAATGCATAATGCATTTTGTTGCAAAATTAATCAGCACAATATTAAAGGCCATTAAAAAATCTAATAAAATGAAGTTGATAACATTAATAATCGTTTTCTTGAAAAAAAAACACATTTAATATTCTTAAAACAATTTAAAAATTGTTTGTTTTATAGAATTATAAGCATTAAAATCTGCAAAGTCATATTTAATTGCATTATTTAATTGTAAAATTAGAAGATAAAATTTGCCGGGATTTGAACGAGAAATGAGGTAGCAAAACACTGTCCGAAAATAGTCAATATTTGGAAAACCTGTTTCTAGGATTTTTCGACGATCTTTGATATTAAGTTGTTTAAATTTTCAACAAAAAATGTAAATAAAAAAGTAATTATAAATTTTCTAATCGAAGCATTTGCAATTACAATTATTTTTTTTATACATGCAATGTGTTGCCAGTAATAAGTGTACCAAATTAAAAAAAAATCGTTTAAGGTAAAAAGTTATGAATTTAATAAAAAAAAAAAGGAATTTGAGGTTACATATCCCCCTTAATACTGAAGTTTCGAAAACATGTAATTCAACCATCATTTTTATGAGTAAATTTTTTACTCATATTTTCCGTATATCCTATAGAAAATAATAGTGTCTTGAAATAATAATTTAATTATACAAAAGTACATAGTTACATTAAATATAAAAATATATTCGATTTATTTATTTCTTCAAAGGACGTATTTCAAATCTGCTATAAAATTATTTTTGTGGGTAATGTGAGAACCCCTATTTGAGAATTTTAAAAGGCATACATAAATTAAAAAAAATAAAGGAAAAAGACTCACCGTTTCTCTTTTTTCCGCATTTGACTCTCTCGTAGCATACACATATGATGCATGATGCAACAAAAAGACACAAAAGTACTGCTAAAACGGAACTAAGTACGGCAAAGAAGTTCATTATCAGCTAGTCAGTGTACATCTGAAGCTTAGTTAAGGGATTTTATTAAATTTATGAGCTATAATTTGCCATAATCTTATCGTAAATCGCCTATTAGGAAACAACTGCAATGAATGAGAATATTGGACAAGTTTTTATCATTCTTTTAGTTTCTACCTTAAGTAGGTTATCCTCCTCATGAAATATGAAAGAAAGGGAATTATTATCTCGACACAACGATTAAGACGATAATGTGATCTATATATAGAAACAATCACTTTTCATAATATAAACGTCACCGTTCAAAGGTATTTGAATTCTCTAAATTACATCTGTCGAATGTCATATCTTGAGTTTATCTAACTGACGAAATATTCCAAAGGATGTTTTCCAATGGAGTACTGTATCCATCCTTTGGTCTTCAACTTCAATAATGTGAATAAACAATGCACTTAACAATTAATTTAATTATAAGTAAAAATTACAAAAGACAATTATCTTAAACAAAACTTAATAAATTGTCATGAAACTCTCAAAGCACGTTTATCAATTGATAATATCCACAGATAATTTAATGTTATAGATCAGTATCTCACAGCTAACAACTAGCTAGATAAATAGCAGCACTGCGAGTGGTTGCTCCGAGAACTATATTTTTAATGCGACAACTTAGGTTTACAAGAAATAGAAAATATTATGCGTCTAGCAGAAGATGATGCAACTACCAGCTCACGAAGAATTGCTACTCAATTGGGCATTCCAAAAAAAAGAGTAATAAAAACCCACCACGAGCAAGGCTTATATCCGGATGTACAGAGAGTACAATACCTACAACCGGAAGATTATGCTAAGCGTATCGAGTTTTGTCGATGGATCAATAATAATCATCTTATTGTATCTCGCATACTTTTTACGGATGAAGCAACATTCATCCGTGATGGCATAACTAATACTTGGAACTCTCATCTATGGTCAGACCAAAATCCTCAACGCAACAATTTAAAGTAATTTTCAGTATAGTTTTCGGTAAACGTGTGGTGTGGTATGGTCGGTAGCTATTAAATTGGCACTTTAATTTTGGATAATCGACTCACAGGAGACCACTACTTAATTCTTTTATAAAATGGATTACAGGTACTACCAGAAGATGTTCCTATAACCATGAGAATGCAAATATACTGCCAGCACGATGGAGCTCCTGCACATGCCGCTGTCCAGTCAAGCTACATTTGAACGAGAGGTTTCCAGGGCGTTGGTCGCATAGTGGTCCTATTAATTGGCTTCCAACATGTCTAGACCTCACAGCACTAGATGGCTATTTATGAAGCTGGTTCAAAAATGAAGTGTACAAAATTAAAGTAAACACTTGGGAGGCACTAATTCGACGTATCACCAAGAAAGACATGCAATAATCAAGATAGCTGCAGACGGCGTTTGTAAACGAAGCAGAAAGTGTTTAGAAGTCAGTGGTGTGTTTTTGAATATTTAATCAAAGAACGCTATGATTTATAGAATATCAATAAATAATTTTTTTTATTGAAATGTACGTCATAGCTTGAAAACAAATGAAAAACGCATAACATTTGAGTTTTTTCTTATTATTTTGACGTGTGAAATCCATTCCTGGGGTTTGGTGCAATTCTCCCGACTGACCCTGTATATACCTGGAATATTCCACTTCATATTCACCCTCCGCTTTCGAAAAATTGAGGCAACGTACAAAGACATTTTTTATGGTTCACAATCTTCCTTATGTAATACACTTTCAAATGCGTAAGGCACATTTTCGAAAATATGGTGGCCGTGTATGATTAGCATATTAGAAAAAGGGGGAGAAAAATTGCTTTAAATTTTCCGAATATCGATATATTCAACAAGATAAGGTCCCTATTCATCTAAAAATTGTCAAAAACACACCGGTGCTGCACAATTATTAGAGAGTTTTTGCATATCGGTTTTAAGAATACCGTAAACGATAAAGTCACGTGAGAGGGCATTGCGCATGTGCCACAATTACCGTTGGAGTTTATCGTTACGGTATTCCGATATCCAACCCAGATTACGGTATTAGTTTACCGTGCATTTAGGATAGTAATTTTGTGTACGAATAATAATCCATCAATTTTTCTTTCACTTGCCTACTGCCGTTTACCGCACAAGTGTCAAACGAAAGCAGAACCGTCAGAATTGAGGTTAGGTCACGCTTTGCCATTACGGATAAACGACACGATATGCAAAAACTGGAAGCATTCAGTACACATTATTTGTCAATACGGTATTCAGTCACTTGATTTTAACGTTTATCGTATTCGCAAATACCTTATGTAAAAGCTCTCTAATAACTAATACTGAATATAGAAAAGCGGTAATGAAAAGACCCTAATATACCTTAAGCTGGCTCCAGACTCACGCCGCGAACATCCGTGAAGCCCCGCGAACGCGAGTGTGGATGGTTTTCACGCTTTTTCACAGAGTTCATGGGTGTTCGAGGATTGTTTCCCGTTTCGAGTCGGTCTTTTTATCCGCTTCAAAGGGTTCGCGACCGCAAAACGTGAACGCTCACACATTCAAGATGTGCAACACATAGATAACCCCAATTAAAACTTTCAAGGCATTGTACTGTATATTTTAGTATAGTAGTGTTTATGTTATGACTATCTGAAATAACGACTTAGTTACAATTACAATTTTTCGAACATTACCAATGAGAACATACACGGTTAGAAAATCCACATAGTCCATATGTCTTTACATGAGTGATTCAAGACGTTTCATAAATCTTCTAACCTTATACACCTAGACAGGCTGTTACAGGAGGTTATATTATAAATTCGCTTCTCAGTACAGGGATCTCGAAAACGGTAAGAGATACAAACTAGCTTAAATGGGGGCAAAGTTGCGTAATCAGAGGACCAACATTATGCCTCTAAAAAATCGAGGCTAACATGATTAATTTTCAAAATATTTGAAAAAACCGAAATTTTGAAAATCCGTTTTTGTTTCATTTTTGTCTTGTTTGAGGTGATATTGAAAAAAGAAGAACACTTTCTCATGGCCACTTTTTGCCCTCTATCGAATGGCATAATCAATTTTTATATTTAACGTTTCGTCTCTCCAGGACCATCATCAACTTCATTTTTTTAAATACGACCCTAGAATTTTTATTACATTTTTTGCAAGCCTTCATTACCCCTAATACTGTACTGCCTCAGTCCGAACCAGATTCATACGTTTTGTATCGAAAAATTCATCTTCAGTGCATTCGTTCCAAATTTATCTAAATTTTTTATTTAGATTTATTTGTTTATTGAATTGTCCTAGACTGTAAGTGTCGTTAGACCCTGTGAAATCCAACTAGTTATTTAAACTATTACCACCACGCATTATAATAAAAAATTATTAGAGTTTTATTCCCGTGTCCATCCATCCATCCATAGTTATTTCTACAAATACATCTGTCATACTCTTTCACAGTTGCGGTTACAAATATAATAAATTCCGATAATATTACGCTGATCTTCATTTTCAACCTTTGCCAAAA